>NW_006922560.1:44523-46123 GCF_000298275.1 Orycteropus afer afer
TGAACAAAGGGATGCAGCGTGGAGGCACTCACTCATTTATGCCAAGAAATTCGGAAGACAGCTACCTGGCAAACTGAAAGAGATGCATATTTGTGCCCATTCCAAAGGAAAGGGATACAACAGAATGCAGAAAACAAGAAACAATATCAAGAGTATTACACACAAGTAAAATTGTGGTGGATAATTAGAAAATTACCCAAATTCAGATAATTTGAAAACTGTTGCAGCACTTACTGACAGGGAACTTCCAGCAATTCAAGCTGGTTTCAGAGAAGGACATGGAATGGGAGACATCATTGCTGGTGTCAGATGGATACTGCCTAAAATATTTCTAGAGTACTAGAAAGTTGTTCACCTGTGCTTTATTGACTATGCAAAGGCATTTCATTGTGTGGACCGTAAGAAATTATAGGTAACATTCTGAAGAACCAAAATTCCATGATATTTAATTGTGCTTGTGAGGAACCTGAACATAGACCAAGAGGTGGTCTTTTGAACAGAACAAGGGGTTAGTGCATGGTTACAAATCAGTAATGGTGTACATAAAGGCTGTACCATTTCCCCATACTTATCCAATCTGTATGCTGACCAAATAGTCCCAGAAGCTGGACTACATGGAGAACACTGACTCTATACACAGTCAGTGTACCAAAAAGAATTGGCTGACATTCGAATGTTTTAGGAGGTAGCATACGACCAAGAACCAACAGTATTGTAGGAAGAATTCCCACAGGATTGGAGGAAGTTGCATTAACAACCTGTGATATGCAGATGACACCACCTTACTTGCTGAAAGTGAAGATTGCTTGAAGCACTTACTGATGAATGCCAAAGACCACATATGGAATACACCTCAACATAAAGAAAACAAAAGTGCTCATGACTGGATCAATAAGCAATATCATGACAAATGGAGAAAAGACCGATGTTCCCGGCTCTAACCCACACAGCGGCTCTGCTGGAGAAATGCCTGGAGATCTGCGTCCATAAAGGGTACAGCCCAGGGAACCCTGGGGAGCTGGCTGACTCTGTAACGAAGTGTCGCCATGAGCTGGGGGCAGAGCTGAGGACAGCTAACAACAGCCACCCTTGAGAAGTCAATGTGGGAATGGCCTATTTTCCTAGAAAGTGTCCTTTTCCTTTGGGTTTCCTTGTCCATTGGCACTGAGGTAGGCAGAGGAGGCAAATGTTTTCTAAGCTCCGTGAGTGATATGATGCTGAGGTCAATGAATGAAATGATCATGGCACCCAAGGGTCTGAGGATAAGCAAAGTTTTAGATTATGGTGTAAGAACTTCTAAGGGAAGCAGGGAATCCAGTGAGACACGCGTGCTTCTCCACCAGTCCCTCCAGCCTCAGACCTCAGCCTCTCCCTCTCCCTCCATGGGAGCCCCTGTCTGCTCCAGACGTCATGGAAAATGAAGAGTCTCCAAGACACTCCAATGGTCTCTTTGGAGATATTTGCCAGACAGCGAAGTTTCCAGGAAATGAAAATTGGGGCAAAGTTCCTCAGAACTCTTCTCAGCTCCCAGTGGTGCCCCGTCCTGGCTGCCCCAGGTGAGGTCATAATTGCAGTTCTGTGGGGAGGTGAGGTCACAGAC
>NW_006922560.1:47296-50019 GCF_000298275.1 Orycteropus afer afer
CCTCTGGGCTACAGCCTGTGACCAGTCAGGGCTCAGGAAGGGGACTGGGACACAGCACAGAGAGCAGTCTGACCTGCAGGAGGCTTGCAGCCCTGGTGGGCCCTCAGGGGCTGGGCGGCTGTGGGAGTAGGCCCCGGCTTCCCAGGGTCCAGGATGAGGATCAGGAATTGAATCCCCTAAAGGAGTCGGCCTGCTTTTATTTGCCCCCACACACACACACTGCACAGCACACCAGCCCCTTGGTATCCTCTGGAGGCGGAGAGACCAGATCAGAGGAAAATCCACAGAGGGCTGAGGGGGAGAGCCTGGCAATGGAGAAAGAAAAAAATCTAAAGCTTATTTCTTGTGGCTATTGGTCTACAGAGTAAGTCATTACCCCAAAATGCAAATTTGTTACAGCCAAATTAGGCAATAAAGTATCACCAATCTAAGGTCAAAGGACAAGGTGTACAAACACGTCTAAATATGATGTGTTGTAGTTACATTCCATCGAGTTGCATTGGACTCATACCGACCCTGTGTACAACAGAATGAAACACCGCCTGGTCCTGTGCCAGCCTCACAATCCTTGCTGTACCTTAGCCCATTGCTGTAGCCACTGTGTCAGTCCATCTCGTTGAGGGCCTTTCCGTCTCTCGTTGACCCTCCACTTTGCCAAGCATGATACCCTTCTCCAGGGAATGGTCCCTTCTCACAGCATGACCAAAGGATGTGAGACACAGTCTGGACTTTCTTGTTTACAAGGAGCATTCCACCTACACTTCTTCTAGGACCGATTTGTTAGCTCTAAATATACAGCTGGTGTATTTGGGAAAAAAAAAAAAAAACCTTCTCTTTGTAAGATAGCAAAGAAAAGGATGGTGAAAATGGGCCTCTGGCAGCACAGTGATTGAAGCCTTCGGCTGCTAACCAAAGGTTGGTGGTTCAATCTCAACAGCAATTCCATGAGAGAAAGGTTAGGCAGTCGGCATCTATCAAAATTTACAGCGTGGAAACTGTACGGGGTAGTTCCACGCTATCCAAAAAAGGGTCGCAAGGAGTTAAAATCTACTCAATGGCAGTGAGTTTGTATTTTGGGTATAGCGCTTACATGCATGATCTTTGTAATTCGCCCAGCCACGGTCAAGTCCCCTCTCTGCCTCTAACAAGCATGTGAGTGTAGACTTATCTCTTAGCTGCTCTTTGTCTAATCCTTCCTCACTTTATCATGTAAGTAGTAGTATTTTCTGCCCCATAGGTTTGGGAAGAATAAAGAAGTCATGCATGAGTAGTCTTGATAGCAATGATTCCTACATTGTAAGTGTCCTTAAAAGGTTTTTCACTCAATGATTGGAAATCGCATAACAG
Source organism: Orycteropus afer afer (assembly GCF_000298275.1). Lineage (NCBI taxonomy): Eukaryota > Metazoa > Chordata > Mammalia > Tubulidentata > Orycteropodidae > Orycteropus > Orycteropus afer. The sequence continues at coordinate 48,644 of NW_006922560.1, forward strand.
GAAAAAGAAGGAATTTTCACGCAACATTTCTCAGTGGGAATTAATGGCAGGTGGGTCACAGTGGATTTCGCTTGACATGATACATGTGAGTCATGTCTCATCTTCCCACACAGGACCCTCTGGCTGAAGACAAATATCAGTCACTGGCAGCTGAGAGAATGTCTTCCAGGGAATTCGCAGTAGGAATGCTCTTCTTATCTCAGACTACAGTTGGGATCCTGGGGAATTTCTCTCTTCTTCACCATTATGTCTTCCTGCACTTCACTGGGGGCAGGTTAAGGTCCACAGACTTGATTCTCACTCACCTGACGGTGACCAACTCCTTGTTCATTCTCTTTAAAGGAATCCCCCAAACTATGACAGCTTTTGGATGGAAAGATTTTCTCAGTGATTTCAGATGCAAGCTTCTTTTCTTTGTTCACAGTGTCCAGGGGTGTGTCTATGAGCAGCACCTGCCTCCTGAGTATGTTCCAGGCCATCACCATCAACCCCAGTAACTCCAGGTGGGCAGAACTGAAGCGGAAAGCTCCCAAGTACATTGGCCCCTCCAGTACTCTCTGCTGGGTCCTGCACATGCTGGTGAATATCACAGTTCCTGTCTCTGTGACTGGCAATTGGGGCAATAAAACCCTCACAAAGAAAAAAGATTTTGGGTACTGTTCTTCAGTAGTTCAAGACATAACCACATGCTCACTGCATGTAGTACTATTTTCCTTCCCTGATGTTGTATGTTTGGGGCTCATGACATGGTCCAGCGGCTGCATGGTTTGCATCCTGTACAGACACAAGCAGCGGGTCCAGCACATTCATAGGAACAGTATCTCTGCCAGATCCTCCCCTGAGTCCAGAGCCACCCAAAGCATCCTCGTCCTGGTGAGCACATTCGTGGGGTTTTACACCCTCTCCTGCATCCTGTCCGTGTGTGTGTCTCTTCTCCATTCTCCACCTTGGTGGCTGGTGACTACTGCTATACTAAGTAATGTGGGTTTCCCAACTGTCAGCCCCTTTGTTGTCCTGAGGCATGACTACTGGGTCTCCAGGCTCTGCCGTGTGTGCCATGGAAAGAAGACACAATTCTCTCATCTCATCAAAAATTTATGAATTGTCTATTCCTGATCATGTTCAGTTATCGATATACTCCAATTATGAGCCAGTACACTGCACATTGGGGAACAAGACACAGACTCTTTTCCAATGGCATAGAGTACCTAATAATAGCAATAGTCAATGTTTTCTCATGGAATTACCATGTAAACACTTATATAACTGCACCTTAATGTGTGTAGTGGAGAAGTTCAGAGTTCTGTTAATGATAGCACAGTTTGTGATGAAATACTGCAGACATACTGGAAGTGTCTTTGAGGGTGTAGCTTTAA
>NW_006922560.1:50194-54060 GCF_000298275.1 Orycteropus afer afer
CTCTGGGCGGGGCAAACGGTGCAGCACTGAACTGCTAACTGAGCGTCTGGAACGTCAACCCTTCCCACTGCGCACAGACACCTGGGAAGACGGGCCTGGTCATCTGCTTCTGAAAGACCACAGCCTTGGAAACTCTCTGGAACACAGTTCTATTCTGACCCACATGGGTCGCCATAAGGTGGGACTGACTCCATGGCAGCTAGCAATAGACATTTATTCTAAATTGCTCTCCTTTCTCTAATATTCCATATGTGCCTTCATTTCTGTGTGTGTTCTTTCTTTTTAATGAGTATTGATTTTTAAGTGGAAATTTATTTACTTTGAAAAATGAAGGTTGGTTTTGAAACACTGCTCATTGTCCTTTTCTGTTCTAATATGGAAAGATGACAAAATCCTCCAATCAGTCCTAGGCTTGCTGTCATCTCATCAGGATTAATCACAATTTTCTCTTGTTTTTAAGAGATTGTCTTATTATTATTTTTCCCTAGATTGCCAATCCTATGGTGAACCGTTTTTAGGCCAACAGGTGTCCTTGCCTCATCTCTGCCTTAAGGAGATACACTTCACACTTATTTCAGTGCAGGCTATTCGATGAATATTTCATATACATATTTTTCTCCATTGGACATGGTCTGTGTTCATTACTTTTTTTATGCCACACTTTGCATTGATCACATTATTTTCCTATTACAATCTGTTACTTTGATAACTTTTAATAGTTTACCTAATATTAAAACACCCATATATTCCTGGAATAAATTTCCGTGTATTCATGAAGTGTTTTACTTTATTCTTGTGTCAAAATTCCTAATGTTGCCTAGTTTAGGTTAACTTACGTTCCTCCAAATCTTGTCCTAACCTGTATGGATGATATTGACTCATCAGCATAACAAAGAACCCTGGTTGCAAGCGGTTTTACATCCACAGGAATAGGGGTTAGGATTCCACACCTATTTTGGGGGGACACAAGTTAATTCATAGCATTCCATGTTTTGGTCACTCAAAATTCATGTCTTTCCCACATGCAAAATACTTTCATCCTATCATATCATCCCAAAACTCTGAATCCCTTCCAACATCAACTCTAAATCCTAAATCCCATCTTCTGGGTCATCTAAATCAAGGATGGTTGAATTCTGTGTATGTTTCACCCTCAAACAAAATTCCTTTCTATTTGTGGAGCTGTGACACATAATACAAGTTACCCGATTTCAAAGAACTATGGTGGAGCAAACACAGGGTAAACAATTCCATCATAAATGGGACAAATTGGAGACAAAGGAGGAATGTCTGGTACCAAACAAACCTAACATCCAGCAAAAAAAAAAAAAAAAATCCCTCCCCTGCCTCAGAATTTGAACATGCTCCTCTGTTCTCTGGGACTATTGACACATTGGACCCACCCTCCAGAGTCTGGGGGTTGGCCAAGTTCTCCAGATTCTGGATGGAGACCCTTTGGTCCTTGGCATCAGCCTTGCCTTTCAGGCCCACTACCAAGACAAGTGCTCCCTGGGGTTTGAGTTGCCCCATTCTCCTTGTCCACTTGAGTGGCGACCCCACACCCTTGGGCCTAGATGACTGTTCTCCTGGCCACCAGAATGGCAACCCCTTCACATTCAGAGACAATGAATATAAGGGAGGATTCTACCAGAAGCTTCTGCAGAGTTTGTGAGACAGATTCAATGCCTAAGGAGATGATCACCACTCAGCTCAAGACTCTGACTACTTTCACTGCACGAGTGCATATACAGGCCTGGGGTGAATCTTTGTCCTGGAAAATCCTCAGAAGATACTGCCTTTCCTCTTCCCTGTTACATTCAGTCTTTCTATGGTCAGTGTTTAGATGAGAATATCTGGACACCGTGACCTCTAATGTCTTCTTCATCATAAGAAGTGTTCTTTCACTTCGAATCAGGAAGAGGAGACATTAAAGAGTGGGGCAGAGTTGAATATGCCTCCCCTGATCTGGGGGAGTATTTATCCTGGGTATCTTACCCTCCCTGAGAAATCTAAAGGATGACAGGCCAAATGTAGCCACTCCTGACTGCAGGGCAGGGGAAAATCAGTGCCTTCCCAGGATTTGCCAGGACAGGCAATTTGTGACACTCTGCCACTGGACAGCATTGGACCTGGATATCTTACCCTCCCTGAGAAATCTAAAGGATGACAGGCCAAATGTAGCCACTCCTGACTGCAGGGCAGGGGAACATCAGTGCCATCCCAGGATTTGCCAGGACAGGGAATTTATGACCCTCTGCCACTGGGCAGCAGTGGACCTGACTGGACAGAGAGATCTGATGGTTTGGCATTTGGTCCTGTTACTTTGCCAACCTGGAGACCTTGACTGGTGCTGTGGATTGAATTGTAGGTCCAAAAATATGTGTTGGAATCTTCAGTGCAGTGTATGACAGAATATGGTCCCTTTAGCCATGCATGATTTTGTAGCTCTCACACAATTATTAGATTGTTGTTGTTATGTGCCGTCGAGTCGGACCCGACTCATAGTGATACCTCCTTGGGTTGCTGAGGCCGTATCACTACGGAAGTAGATTGCCCAAACTTCCTTCCGAGAAGTGGCTGATGGGTTTGAACCGCCAGCCTTCTGGTTAGCAGTCAAGTGCCTTAGGCACTATGCTACCAGAACTCCTAATTATTAGATAGGACCAGGGAAATAAGATACAGGGAACCCTCATCTGGGGACTGTTCAATTCTGCCCTTCTGTGAGGATTAAAAAGAGAGCCAACCACAGAGCAGAGATGGAGACCTTACCACCACCAAGAAACAAGATCCAGGAACAGAGTATGTCTTCTGGACTTGATCTCCCTAAGCTGAAAACTTGAACTCCCTGAGCTGAAAACCTCCTAGAACCAGGAGACAGAGACAGAGCTGTAACTCTGGAGATGGCCAGTAGTGACAGCAAGCAGGGCCAAGCACAGTAGAAAAACAGTGGCAGTAGTACTGGGAACCTGGCACAAGGCAGCGTGGTACACTTCCTGGCCCACAGTGATGTAGTTACATGTGGTATGTCAATTCACACAGCAAGAAAGCTAAGTACCTTTAGGTAGGATGCTTACTGGCAGTGTGGGTTGCCTCCAAGCACTTATTTGCAGAGCAGGAGAGCGCTGTAACCCTTGTTATTGCAGGGCAGAAGCAGTCCCTGGCAGGGCCAAAAGAGGAAGTTTGTCCAGAGGGAGTCCAGAGGAGCCCATTCTCAGAGGATCAATAGAAGGCTGTCCTTAGGGAGTCAAGATGAGCCTTGCATGGCTGACAAGGGCTGAGAGAGCTGTCTTGCACTAAAGAAAGACTTTGCTTATAGGCATCCTGATCCTGATCTCAATCTATAGCCTGTTGATCCTGATGAACCCTGAGTGCTGGGCATATATGATGAGGACATCTTTGCCTTCCTGAGAAATCTAAGGGATGAAAGACAATGTAACAGAGAAGAGGAATGGCAGTATCTTCTGAGAATTTTCTAGGACAAAGATTGTGTGACACACTGCCATGGGACAGTTTTAAACTTTAACTTTTCTAATAAATGCAGTAACTGTGAGTATGGTCCTTGGGTTCTATGTAGCTACTGCAATGAATTATCAAATCCAGCAGAGAGTGCTATGGCAGGGAAGAGTGGTGTCAGAATTGGTAAAAGACTGACTTGGAGACAGGAGGTATGTCTGCTCTCCACTTAGTAAGAATCAGCCTGGGGCTGATGATCTTGATCCTCTCTTTCTCCCACTGTGAAGTTAGAGAAGATAAGACACCATCAATGAGGATATCATTCCCTTTTTAGAGACTCTATCCGCAAATCGCAACTCATTCCCAAAGAGGGTTTTCTTGGTTGTACTAATGAGACCATAGAATTGTATAGT
>NW_006922560.1:55200-56865 GCF_000298275.1 Orycteropus afer afer
GGGAAGGCCTGACGTGAGGCACGAGGCCTGAGCCAGTGAGTGAGCTACGGCCTCTTCCCTCTTGGTCAGAGGACGCCGCTGACGCGGTGCGGCAGGGGGCGGGCCACCCGGGTTCCGCACCACTGCCTTCCCTGCAGCTGTGAAAGGCAAGGAGGAGAGGGCCCCGCTGGCAGAGCGAGAGAAAAGCGGTGCCTTTCCTCGTGAATGTTAGCCCCTTCCGTGGTTAGCCTGAGGCCAGCCTGGGAGAACACTAGGACACCATAAAGCAGAATAATTTTAGAGCAAATAATTAATTAAAAACAAATAATTCTTTGTTTTTCATTTGTTTGTGCATTGAGTACTCTGGTGGCATAGTGCCTAAGGCATTTGACTGCTAACTAGAAGTCTGGCAGTTCAAATGCACCAGCCACTCCTCGGAAGGAAGATTGGGCAATCTACTTCTGTAGTGATACCGCCTGGAAACCCAAGGAGGGGTTGCTGTGAGTCAGATCGGACTCAATGCCAGTGAGTATTGGGTGAAAATATACAAAGCAAAATTTGTTTTACGTTCAACAGTTCGTGTACATTTGGTTTCACACCCCGATAACCATTCCCGACCATAACAAACTCTCCTCCCCTCACTTTCCTGAGACTGCCTCCTCCCTGTGCCCTTCTTAACTATGCACTACAGGCTGTCCAGCGTTCCCTCAAAGTGAATGTTGTCCCTCTGGTGGCCCATGACCAATTGCTCTAAGGGTGGTAAGAGTAGGTGGGTGCATCACCCTACAGTAGGTGTTCTAGATGTAGGTCTTTCTACTGTTGGGCTGAGAGCCAATCCCTGGGTGTGAGTCCAATTCTAGTCGGGAAAGAGAACCCAGAGACATAGTCTTGGGGGTTCCACCAGACTGACTCCATCCGACCAGTAATTATGGTCATTTCTGTATTTTCTGAATTTTGTTCTACATTTTCCCTCCCACTCTATCCAGGATCTCCATTTTTTATCCCTTTCCAAGTAGTTGGCATTGGTAGCCAGGCACCATATAGTTCTTCTGGTCTCTGGGTCCATCACTACTTTGGACTAATTATTTGCAGATGCCTTTGATTTTCTTGACTCCTCTTTGCTTCAGATGAGAGAAGACCAATAGTTGCATCTTAGATAGTTGCCCCAAAGGTTTTAAGACCTTAGTCGCTACTCACCAAAATAGGTAGTGGAACAAGATTTTTAGAGCTACATCCCTTAATTACCTTTAAAAATAAGTTGTAATTAACACTTGATAGCATAGTGCCTAAGGCACTTGACTGCTAACTAGAAGGCTGGTGGTCCAAATCCACCAGCCACTCCTTGGAAGGAAGGTTGGGCAATCTACTTCTGTAGTGATACTGCCTCAAAACGCAGGAAGTGGTCGTTATAAGTCATCCGACTCAATGGCAAATAACAACAACCCTAACAATCATTGTCATTGAGGATTATGCTAAATTACATTAAGAGCACACAGGTATTAGTGTGGTCTCTGTGTTAGCTCAATACATGCCTCCGGTATTATTTCTCATTTCTGTGTCTCTTTAAGGAGCTTTGGTGGTATAGTGCCTGAGGCATTTGACTGATAAACAGAAGGTTGATGGTTCAAACCCACCAGCCACTCCATGGCAGGAAGACTGGGTAATCTCCTTGAATAAAGATTTACC
>NW_006922560.1:65115-66680 GCF_000298275.1 Orycteropus afer afer
CAAATGTATTCCATGCTACAGGCACTCACTTGGTTATGCCAAGAGGTTTGGAGGACAGCTACCTGGACAACTGACTGGCAGAAATCCATATCTGGACCCATTCCAGAGAAAGGTAATCCCATACAGTGTGGAAATTATCGAACAATATCATTAATATCACATGCAAATAAAATCTTACTGAAGATAATTCAACAACAGTTGCAGCACTATATTGACAAAGAGCTTCCAGAAATACCAGCTGGATTCAGAAGAGGATGTGGAATGAGGGATATCATAGGTGATGTCAGATGGATCTTAGCTGAAAGCAAAGAACACCAGAAACACGTTTACTTATGTTTTATTGACTATGCAAAAGCATTCAATTGTGTGGACTATAACAAATTATGGATAACACCAAAAAGAATGGAAATTCCAGAATACTGTATTGTACTGGAGGAGTCAGCAGCAGGGATCCAGGTGAGGAGAGGAAACCCAGGCCACGCCCCACAAGTGGCAAGGTGGGAAAGTAGGGAAAGGACAGAAAAGGCCGAGCGGATCAGTACAGAGTGAGGAGTCAGCCGCAGGGATCCAGGTGAGGAGTGGGAACCCAGGCCACACCCCAAAGCAGCAAGGTGGGAAAGCAGGGAAAGGACAGAAAAGGCCAAGGGGACTGGGTCAGAGCGAGGAGTCAGCCGCAGGGATCCAGGTAAGGGTGGTTGGAGAGGTTTCCAATAGCTAAGGGAGACAAACTTGTCTGTCAGTCTGTCCTACTGTGGTGACATGCTGCTGTGAGTCTTGAGGCTGCACCATTGGTGTTTCAAAACCAGTGGGGTCCACATGGTGCACAGGTTTCAGCGTGATTTGCAGGCTGAAACAGACTAGGAAGAAGGAAGAGGCCATCCACTTCTCAAAGAATTGGCCAGGGAAAACCTTATGAATACCAGAGAAACACTGTCTTGATATATTACTGTGCAACTTTATGAATAGTCCAGAAACATTGCCCAATACACAGGAGGAAGATGAGTCACTTAGGTTAGAAAGCTCTCAAAATAGGACAGGGCAGGAACTATATTATCAGAGTAAAACCAGCCTTACTCATATGGATATGGTAAAGCTTTTGAGACCTCCATTTGCTGACGGGTCACCACTCAAATTGAGGAGAAACAGCTGCAAACATCCATTAATAATCGGAACATGGAATGTACGATGTATGAATCTAGGAAAATTGGAAGTTATGAAATATGATATGGAATGCCTAATGATTGATATCCTAGGCATTAGTGAGCTGAAATAGATTGGTTTGGGCCACTTAGAATCAGACAACCATATGATCTACTCTGCTGGGAATGACCGTTTAAAGAGGAATGGCTTGGCATTGATCATCACAAAGGATGTTTCGAGATCTGTCCTGAAGTACAATGCTGTCAGTGATAGAACAATATCCATACGCCTACCACGAAGACCCATTAATATGACTATTATTCAAATTTATGCACCAACCACCAAAGCCAAAGGTGAGGAAATTAAAGATATTTATCAACTTCTGCAGTCTGAAATTGACCGAACATGCAATCAGGATGTGTTAA
>NW_006922560.1:69468-70028 GCF_000298275.1 Orycteropus afer afer
TGAAGAAGAGTTGATGCTTTTGAGTTGTGGTGGTGACGAAGAATGCTGAAACTACCATGGACTGCTAAGAGAACTAACAGATCTGTCCTGGAGTAAGTGCAGCCAAAATCCTCCTTGGAGGCAAGAATGGCCAGATTTTGTCTCACATACTTTGGTCATGTTGTCAGAGGGGACCATTCCCTGGAGAAGGATGTCATGCTTGGTAAGGTGGAGGGTCGACGAAAGAGGGGAAGGTTTTTGACGAGATGGACTGACACAGTGGCTGAGACAATGGGCTCAAGTATGGCAAGGATCGTGGAGCTGGAGTGGGATCAGGCAGAGTTTAGTTCTGCTGTGCATGGGGTCACTATGAGTCGGAAAAGACTCGACAGCACCTAACAACAACATATTGTACTCATGAGGAACCTGTACATGGTTTACAAGGCTATTGTTTGAAAAGAACAAGGGGATACTGCATGGTTCAAAATCAAGAAGGAAGTGTGTCAAGATTGTATCCTTTCATCATAGTTATTCAACTTGTATGCTGAGCAAATAATCTGAGAAGCTGGATTATATGAAGA
>NW_006922560.1:87432-88439 GCF_000298275.1 Orycteropus afer afer
ATAGTCTTACATGTGTATTTGTGCCACAAAATTATCCACATACATTACAGAAGTAACAGAGGATAAGGTTGGAGTTGCTTCTCAGAGACAACCAAACACCTTGAGGGAGAGAATCACCAGGCCTGTGGGCTCGAGATCATTTTCTCAGGGGACGTCACACTCAATTGGCACAACATACTACACAAAAATATTGTTCTACATCCTACCTTGGTGAGTCGTGACTGGGGTCTTAAAAGTTCGCAAGTGAGACGATGGCCCCTAGCTGCCCTTCAGGTCTGGAATTGAACCCACACCTGTGGCTTCCAGCCAAACAAAAGACAGGCAAGTGAGTTGAACATGTACCTGAGGTAGATACACTCCTTGGAGATACCAATCACGGGAGAATAGAAGGGCTGTGTCTGCACAGGGAGATAGCTCAGGGGACAGAAGTACATGGAGGGAAGGACATAGGGAAGCGGTAACTATGGGGAGGAAGTGAGAGGGGAGCTGTTGGGGTAAATTGTAATCAATGTCATGAGACAAAGTGTATGTGAACTGCTGTATGGAAAGTGAATTTGCTCTGTAAACTTTCACACAAATCACACACACAAAAAAAGTTTGCAAGTGCCCATCTAGATACAGCAGTGGGTCTCTCCTCACCCAGACCGAAACCAAACCAAATAACTGCCATCAAGTCAGATCCGACTCATAGTGACCCCTTCTTGGGTTTCTGAGGCAGTATCACTACGGAAGTAGATTGCCCAACCTTCCTTACAAGGAGTGGCTGGTGGGTTTGAATTCATCAACCTTCTGGTTAGCAGTCAAATGCCTTAGGCGTAATGAAACCAAAGACACATGGAAATAATTAACCCAAGAGACTAGAGGACCATCTGAACCTCAGCCTATATGATCATGGGACAAGAACTACATGGTCCCAGCTAACACTGTCAAACTCTCAGAGGGGGATCAGTGTAGGAGATCCTGGATAGAGTGGGAGAACATTGTGGGACAAAACTCAAAATCATAAA
>NW_006922560.1:94666-113814 GCF_000298275.1 Orycteropus afer afer
TCATGCACTATCACTCAGGACACCAGCAAGCATCATCTCTGGACAGGGGACAGTCATTAGCGGCAGACAATGGCAGGTCTCATGAGAATGGGTAAGATTCCTGTGGCCAATAGTGCAGGAGCATTCCCTCACCCTACTTTCAGCCCCTTGTTTCTCAGTGGGACCACACTGGAAGAAAGCAGTGGCAATGAGGAGAACATCAAATGATAGCATTTGGGACATGGGCACATGATAGTTTGGATCTTGCCCTTCCCTGGTGGAATTAATACTGCCATACGGGACTCCCTGAGGCACAAGAAATGAGACATCCAGCCACGGAAAGTCCCACAAGTTCCAGAAATGCTTACAAAGGAGGAAATGACATCAGTTACAATTTCGTAGAAAAGGATAAGTGTCCTCTTTATGTACCAAACCAATTTCTTTCTTTCCATTAAAAGCTTAATGGACCTTCTTCTCCTCTGCACTCCCACTGATTGGTTAAGTTTGAGATTTTGTAGAAATATGTCTCCGCAGCCTTGAACAGCAAACAACATGACTGGCTGCCTTAAATGAAGAAACTGTGGCCAGGGGAAGGTGCTGTTACAAAACTACATGGCCCTGGATATGATCACCATGGTCCAAGGAGACACTGGTGCCCTATTTGAAATGGAATGATATGTATATAGTCTAGATAATGAATTACTGACAAATCATACCCTTACACATTTACACAAGACTAGGTAGAATTAATCACTTGGAATGTGATAGTTGGTGGGCTGAGATGAGAGACCGTTCTCTGCTTGGGGAACCTGGTGGGAAAATCACCAGTTAGATTTTTTTGTATAATTACTGTAGGGCTATTTTGCCACACGTCTCTGTAACAGTGCTGCTTAAAATATTTTACAGAATTAGGACATAAAGACCTAGTGACACTACCCCCCTTGCACACAAGCTCAGGGACCATCAGGGAAGAGGTAGGCACAGGAAACACTAAGAGTCAGGAAGAAAGGAGTGTGTTGAGAGGGCCCTGAACAATACAGATGGCACCAGTCCACAACGGACTCTGGGGAAGAGACAGGGAATGTTACCAAGCAGTGACGTTGGCCAGGAAAAAACACACCAATCACCTGAACTCATGGTAACTTCAACCGAGACCCATTCACTACAACAATGACACTAATCACTCTCTGACTTGGCTACGTGTTAACATTGAGTGATGTGGTATATAAACACCAATCCCCAATGTTGTGAACAAACCTCTACCCAGGTAAACCTAGCTACTTTGCTGCCTGTCACAGTGTTTTTGTTGATGCACTCTGTGTAAGAGTTCTGTAATAAAGCCTTCTCTAATCGACCTGGCTTTTACTGCCTTTTTTCAGAATCTGGGCTGTGCCCTTGGAACTACTCCTGCTGGTCTGGTGGTGGACAACAGTAAGGTATAGGCAGAAAAGAGTGAGTGAGATGAACTCCACTGCCATTTACCACCAGTGTAGGGGTCAGAATTCAGTGGCTGGGCAGCTGGTGGTGGTTATTCCCCGTGATGAGACCGGCAATCAGCTCCATGGTGGGATCTACCACAAGCAGCTGAGTAGCTGCCTTTGGGCTACAGTCTGCTTCCTGTATTTAAGGAGAAGCCTTGGGAATGGTCTCTAGCCTGTGGCACGCTTGGCCCCTGCATGTAGCCATGTCATTGCTCAGCAGCCTGCTATGCTCTGCCGACCTTGGGACTTACAATGGACTTAAGTTAATGCCCTGCTGTGTGGTTTGGTAACATCGGGACTTGTCAACCTTGGGGCTTCTCAGCCTCAGCAGCCAGGAGCTGTCTTGAGTGAAGAAATGCCTCTAGCTCCAGTGGGCCAGGAGCAGGAGGCAGAGCTGGACCCCAAGGTTGAGGGGCTTTCACCCAGCCCCTAGGGCTTGGCACTTTGAACTTGGACTTAAAACCTCCAAATTTTAAGCATAAACTCCTCTTTGTTAAGGCCATCCCATTTGTGGTATATTCTTGTCAGAGCAGTACTAGGGAACCAGAACAGCCCTTGACTGCTAACCAGAAGGCTGGCGGTTCAAACCCACCGGCCACACCTCGGAAGGAAGGTTGGGCAATCTACTGCCATAGTGATACCGCCTCAGATACCCAAGGAGGCGTCACTGTGAGTCGGGTTCGACTCGACAGCACATAACAACAACCATGGCTTTACAAGCTTTGAAGGGTCATACACACTTCAAAGCATCCAGTGTAACTTAGGCTGGGCAAGGATAGTTTAGATACATTGAGAAAACAAATTCACTTGACTTTGCCCCTTTAAATTCCACTTGGTGGGATCACCATCTCGAGAGGGCAGCAGGAATGCTCTGGTTATTATGTGATGTTATTGCTCGTTGCCTTCAGCTGACTCCAATTCATAGCACCCTTTTTTATAACCAGTGGAGACATTATCTGGATCCTTGCCATACTTTGTAATACCAATGGTAATTAATACAGTCATCTTACATGTTTACATCACCCTCTTCCCCAGGAAAAGCTGCGTCTCAATGTTGGGCAGGTCATCATGGACATTCCCTTATTCTCCTCCTTCTCAGGATTCCAAGGTTTATATCTATAAAAAGGCCATTGACACAGACGTGTGAATAGGTAAGAGATCCAGCAAGTTCCTAAGGCAATGCATTAGCGGCTTGGTTCTTAGGCTTGGTGGATGTTGACATTTGCAACTTTCTCTCTTGACTGAAATGTTGGGGCTCATGATATAGCAGTGGTCCTCAAACTTTATCTTTGTACCGTCTAAAAAGTTTTGTAAAGTGTGTGACCTCATTTCAGGTGAAATGTAAAATTCTAATGCAAAAAAATAAATTACTGCCAAAGATACACTTTTCAGTGTAACTTAAATATTTACACTTAAAAATTTTACATGACCCAGGAAATACCTGTGTGAAACACAGCATTGTAGCGTAATTACCCACGCTGGGAAAGACCCACGTATCTAACAACTGATGGAGGACATACAGGCTGTGGGACATCCCCACAACGGACAAGCAATCAGCAATAAAATAACTGTTGATATATTCAGTGACATGCATGAATATTATTATGAATCGAATTACACCCTCCTAAAATGTTAGATTCCTAATTTCAATATACATGAGACTTCATAAGATGGCAGACTGTTGGATGAAAAATGCTGTGTTTTTATTATTATTATTATTTTAAGTTGCTGTTTTAAACTTGTATTTAAAATGGCTAACACTGCACGAGAGATATAGACATCAAGGAAATTCCCTGTAACTGCGTTCACGGTCTTCTCAACCAGTTTTGCTGCAGTAGCAACTGTTTTAAGACTGGGCTAAGGGGACACTATTATAACCTATATATCTTTGCTGTCTTCCATGTTTTGGGGTGAAAAACCCCAAGGAATTCCTAGAATTCTCATGAACAAAATGTGAAAAGTCTAGATTATAATGAGGAGATCCCAAAGTGGGTGTATTAGTCAATGCCTCTTTTAGCCGGGTTATGGCATTTAGTCCATTCTGGAAGTTGAAAAGGACAACTTTTTGGCCAAATCCTTAAGGTATCTCTAAAAGGATTGAACCACTAAACAAAAATCACATATTAGCCAAGTTCTGAAATAGCCACAAAGTCCTAAGAATCCTCTTCATTGTTTTTGTTTTTTAAGTAGGAATAAGGGAAGCTATGATCATTTCCTTTTTCTTGAGGTTGCTAGTGATTGCTTTTGCTGAGGTTGTATGTCCCAGATATTGTACAGAAAGTAGGACAAGTTATAACATTCCTTCCATACGTTACGCCCTCCAGTGGCTAAATGTAAGAGCAGAACACTACGGATAACACAAACTTGTGGAGAATTTGAGCATACCAACATGTCGTCAACACACTCTAATCAGATGGGCCCATGAGTGAATTGTAAGAGTTACAAGTGACCACACTAAATCTGAGAAACATACGTAGAGATTCTGTGAATCTCTGACGAAGGACATTTCATGTGTATTGTTTATCTTCACACCTGAAGACAAATAAATACTGGTTATCTGAGTGCACAGGAATACTGAAAAAGTAGCTCAAAGATCAAGCTTTGTAAGGTAATTAGCTTCTAGTGGTGTACCCGACAAAAGTAAATGAGGATTCTGGACAATTGTAAATCGAGGCACTACTATATTATCTATAGCCATTGGATTCTGCGCAAATCTCCATCCTTGGCTGAGGTTTCCTTGCAGGAAAGATGGGAGTATTACAGGGGCTGATAAAGGCTATTACACAATCCTTGTCCAAGAAGTCTTAGGTAACAGGCACTGCCCATTCCTTGAAGAATTGATGCCTTTGAATTATGGTAGATCATGTTGTTGTTGTTGTTGTTGTTGTTATTTGCCCTCAAGTGGGATCTGACTCATAGCGACCCCTCCTTGGGTTTCCGAGGCAGTATCACTATGGAAGTAGATCGCCCAACCTTCCTTCTGAGGAGTGGCTGGTGGGTTTGAACCGCCAGCCTTCTGGTGAGCAGTCAGGTGCCTTAGGCACTAGGCCACCAGAGCTCCCATGGTATATCATACACTACCAAAAGAACAAACACATTTGTCGTGGAAAAAGGGCAGCCAGAATGCTCCTGAGAAGCAGGGATGAGGAGACTTCATCTCGCGTACTTTGCACATGCTTTCAGGAGGGCCCAGTCCCTGAAGACATCATGGCTGGTGAAGTAAATGAGTCAAGGAATCCATCCAATGAGAGGGACTGACACAGTGGCTGCACCAATGGGCTTGAACATCGCAACAGCTGGGAGATGGCACAGAGCCAAGAAGCATTTTGTTCTGTTGGAACCAACTTGATGGTACGTAATGGTAACACCTCTTCCTTTGTTTTTTTTTCAAGGGACACTGGGGTACTTTGGGTTCAGGCTTCGAGCTGTCAATTTTATTTTAATAGGGTCTACAGGCAGAAAGGCAGGCAATGTCTGTGGCGGCTGTAGTCGAGAGAGGCTCAGGAGCCTGAAGTAGCTAATTAACACAGGCAGGAGGAACAGAGGAGGTTTCTTTGAGTTCAGTAAACTTAGAGCATGGAAGAAACACATGTCCTCCTCTTGCTCCCTCCTTCCTGTTGCCCTGCTTCTCAGGGAGTTCTAAACACATTGCCTCATGTTCATTAAAGAGTATACTGCTATTCCAGTTTGTTAAAAAGTCCCTTCCAATTAAATTTATTGGAGTATCTTCATTATGCAAGAAAGAATGTACACTCGTAATGGGACCAAAGGAAACAGACAGATTGAGACGGTTAGAATTTGTTCTGGATTTGTTACCCCCGACAACTTAGAGGTTTTAGTCCTCAGGGGTAGAGACTTGTACCAATGTGGGGTTAAGAGCTGAAAAAGCAGTGCCTGCTTGAATGAAGCATTTACAAAGTTTTCCATTTATTCGAGTAATCATTTCCCATTGGGAATTTAGTGCCACTGCTTCAGAATCTCCTATGTGTTCCTTGGAGCCTCTTCATTCACTTTCAGCTCTAGGGACTGGCAGTAGGACTCTAGCGTTATTATTTTTCAAATAAAGGCAATTCTTCTTAAAACATCCAGAATTTTACAATAAAGGCTTATAATGGCAGCAGGGCCTGATCCGTGGTTCAGTGACCTCCATGGGACAGAAGGTCTTTTGTAGCTTGGGTTTATAGCTGTTGTAATTGCAACTCATGAGTTTAGTTTGCTCCACCTGAGTAGCTATAGCTCTCGTTGGTAATGGCTTCTTTTGATCTATCAACTTTGACCTAACTCATGGGCTTTAGCTTCAAGTTCAGCCTGAGGAGTAGTTAGATCTTTCTCCTTAACTAGCAGCAGGGCAGTGAATTACACAGTATGGCCCTCCTAGCCAGTCTTTGTAACTCGCACCATGTACTAGGTAGGGCTATGCAAATGTGAGGGACTTGTGGCTCACCAGGGGGACTGGATAGCTTGCTAATAATGGAAATAACTGCATGGCACCCTTGCGATTAAAAAAAAAAATTGCCATTAAGTCGATTCCAACTCATAGCAAAGCCTGTCAATCTTTACAGAAGTAGCTTGCCTCATCTTCCTCCTGTGGAGCAGCTGGTGGGTTTGAACTACCGACCTTCTGCTTAGCAACCAAGTGCCTTACCCACTGCGCCACCAGAGCTCCTTCCTTTGTGGTTTGGGATGATGCAAATAAGATGTATGGACCTTCACATGGGAGTTGGCCAGTTTTTCCACCTCCAGGCTTAAAATGAGCCACCCCAGAGGGAGAAAGGAGGGACCTAAGAATAGACAGGAACAGAGCAGGTTCTTTGGACCCTGGGTCCCTGCAGCGGGGCATTCCTACGATCCAGGAAGCAGGGCGCTATGCCACCCGAGAGATGATTAGAGGCGGTGAGAACCAGTGCAGAGGAGTGGTGGCAGCAGAACCAGGAGACAGGCGAGAGATGGGGCCCCGGGCCTCCCAGCCCGCAGAGAGAGAGCTGAGGCCCTTTGGCAGGAAGCTTGTTGGCAGAGTGGGGTGTTTTGGGGTATCTAGTGGAGCTGAAGAGCTGCAGCTGAGCACCTTTCTGCCAAAGCTTACCAGCTGAGTGGGGTGCCTCTCAATAGTTACTGGCAGAGCTGAAAGAGCTTTGTAACGCTTGCCTGAGCAGGGTAGAAGGAAGGGCCTACAGGGCCCAGGCCAAGGAGGTGTGCCTGTGATACTGCTGAGAAACGTTCTCCTCACTAAAGAACTGTATCCTGCCCCGTTTCTGACCTTGAATTGTAACCTGTTACTTCCTTAATAAACTTCATTCTTGTCTGTGAATTTTGTGTGGCCACTGCAATGAATTATCAAACCCAGAAGACAAGTAGAGAGTCCCATGGGAGGTATGGTTGGTTTCATAATTGGTAAAAAGTTTGGAGGGTGGATGCATGTCTGACCTTTGCCTCATAGCAATCAGCCTCGGGCTGCCGCTAATTCTCCTCTCTCTTTGTGACCGCTAATTCTCCTCTCTCTTTGTGAAGTTAGAAGTTAGATGACACCATCTTCACACCATTTTTACACTAGTGCTGAGAGTTCTGGGTGAAACCCAGAAACAAATGTGTGGTAGTTAAGGTGTATGAACTTGGCTGGGTAGCTGCATGTAGTGATTCCCCATGGTGAGACCAAAATCACCTTCATGGCGAAATCTGCTTTGAGCAGCTACGAAGCTGCCTTTGGGGTGTGGCCTCCTGTCAGTATATCAGGAGAAGCTTTGGGCAAGGGTTCTAGCTTTTTGGTACATTTTGGATCCTGCGTTTGCCCAAGTCTTCATTTCAACAGCCTGCCACATTGCCTGGCGATCTTGTGATTGTTCCTGAACTTGAACCAGTGGCCCGCTGCCGGCCTATCTTGGGATTGTGCCATTTTACTTGTTGATCTTGGGTACATGGACTTCAGCAGCCAGCGGCTGAGTTGGAAAAAGCCTCCAGCTCCAGTGGGCCTGGAACACTAGGCAGAGCTAAAGCCTAAGATCGAGGGTCCTTCACCCAGCCCTAGAGATGGCACTCCGAATTTGGTCTTCTAGCCCCTAAACTGTAAGAGAATAAAGCCCTGTTTGTAAAGCCATACACTTGTGGAATGCCGGTTATAGCAGCACTAGAGGACCGACACAAAATGCCACACAAAGCTCCTAAAGCACCTGGATCTGTGTGTTTCAGCCCACAATGCTCACTAAATTTTGCACCTTTCTTTTGGATACAAAAGTAAATTACTGTCCAGTCTACCACTGGAAGGAGACCTGACTGAAGAGCATCATATAGCCTTTTGGCTTGCCCTTGAGCTGCTAAGTCTTACTGGGACCTAAAGCAAGACTAGCTTGGATAGCCTTCCATATGGCATGCTCCAGCCATTTGTGAAATATGACTTTGAGTATATCTCACCCAAATTTGAGACCATCTGAAGAACAGATTTGATGCACTGAACACCAATGGCTGAAGACCAGACAAGTTGTGGGATGACATCCAGATCATGCATGAAGAAAGCAAAAGGTCATTAAAAAGACAGGAACAGAGGAAAGACCAAAATGGGTGTCAGAAGAGACTCTGAAAATTGCTCTTGAATGGAGTGTAGGTAAAGCAAATGGAAGAGATGATGAAATAAAGGAGCTGACTAGAAGATTTCAAAGCGTTGCTAGAGAAGATAAATCCACTGCCATTAAGTCGATTTCAACTTGCAGTGACCCCTATTGGGTTTCCAAGGCTGTAAATCTTTATGGAAATAGACTGCCTCATCTTCCACCCACAGAGCAGCTGGTGGGTTAGAACCACCAACCTTCTGGCTAGCAGCCAAATGCCTTAACTACTGTGCCACCAGAGCTCCTTTAGAGAAGACAAAGTAATGTGAAAACATTTGGAATTAGAATCAAAATGGAAGAAAATGCTCACCATTTCTCAAGTTGAAAGAAGAAAAAATTCAAGCCTATAGATGCAATACTGAAGGGTCCCTATGGGGAAAATGGGAGCTCTGGTAGTGTAGCGCCTAAGGCACCTGACTGCTAACCAGAAGCCTGGTGGTTCAAATCCACCAGCCACTCCTCAGAAGATTGGGCAATCTGCTTCCATAGTGATACTGCCTCGGAAACCCAAGGTGGGGTTGCTATGAGCTGGATCTGACATGATGGCAGTGACTTTGGGTTTTTGTTTGTTTGGTTTTTTTTGGTAGCATATGATCAAGAACCAAGAGTAATGAAGGAAGAAGTCCAAGCTGCACTGAAGGAATTGGCAAAAAACAAGGCTTCAGGAATTGAGATGTTTCAACAAATGGATGTAGCACTGGGGGTGCTTACCCATTTAGGCCAAGAAACTTGGAAGACAGGTACCTGGCCAATCAACTGGAAGAGATCCACATTTGTACCAATTCCAAAGAAAGATGATCCAACAAAATGTGGAAACTATTGAGCAATATCATTAATATCACATGCAAGTAAAATTTTGCTGAAGATAATTAAAAATGGCTGTGGCAGTGTATTGACAGGGAACTTCCAGAAAGTGAAGCTGGATTCAGAAGAGGATGTGGAATGAGGGACATCATCATTGATGGCAGATGGATCGTGGCTGAAAACAAAGAACACCAGCAAGATGTTTACCTGTGTTTTATTGACTATGCAAAGGCATTCGACAGTGTGGATCATAACAAATAATGGATATTGCGGAGAATGTGAATAGAACACTTGATTGTGCTCATGAGGAACCTGTACATAGACCAAGAAGCTTGTCATTCAAATAGAACAAGGAGATACTGCATGATTTAAAATCAGGAAGGGTGTGTGTCAGGGCTGTATCCTCTCACCATACTTATTCAATCTGTATGCTGAGCAAATAATCCGATAAACTAGACTCTATGAAGAACCCAGAATTGGGATTGGGGAAAGACTCATTAACAACCTGCGATATGCAGGTGACACAACTTTGCTTGCTAAAAGTGAAGATGACTTGAAGCATTTACTGATGAAGATCAAAGAATATAGACTTCAGTGTGGATTACACCTCAACATACAGAAAAAGAAATCTTCACAACTGGACCAATAAGCAACATCATGATAGATGGAGAAAATATCAAAGTTGTCAAAAATTTAATTTTACTTGGATCCACAATAATCAACACACACAGAATCAGCAATCAAGAAATCAGACATCCTATTGCACTAGGCAAATCTGCTGCAAAGGACCTTTTTAAAATGTTAAAGGTCAAAGATGTCACTTTGAAGGCTAAGGTGCACCTAACCCAAGCCAAGGCATTTTCCATCACCTCATATGCATGTGAAAGCTGAACAAGGCATATGAACAAAAGGCATGTGATGCTCTGAACTGTGGTGTTGGTGAATAATGCTGAAAATACCACGGACCACCAGAAGAAGGAACATATTTATCTTAGAAGTGCAGCCAGAAACACGGCCGGAATTCGTCCCACCTATTTTGGTCATTGAGAACAATGGTAACAATGGTTCCCTAGTGCCGCTCTGATAGGAATATGCCACAGATGGGATGGCCTTAACAACAGAAGTTTATTCTTACAATTTGGAGGCTTTAGGTCCAAGTTCAAAGTGCCAAGTTCCAGGGGCTGGGTGAAAGCCCCTCAACCTTGGGGTCCAGCTCTGCCTCCTACTCCCAGCCCACTGGAGCCAGAGGCGTTTCTTCACTCAGACAGCTGCTGGCTGCTGAGGCTGAGAAGCCCCAAGGTTGACAAGTAAAAAGGCACAGTCCCTATGTTACCCAACCACATGGCAGACCAGTAATTCAAGTCCATTGTAAGTCCCAAGGTCGGCAGAGCATAGCAGGCTGCTGAACAATGACATGGCTCCGTGCAGGGTCCAAGCGTGCCATAAACTAGAGACCATAAAAGCTGCTTCTCATATATGGTAAGCAGATCACACACCCAAAGCAGCTACTCAGCTGCTTGTGGTAAATCCCACCATGGAGTTGATTGCCAATCTCATCACAGGGAATAACTACCACCAGCTGCCCAGCCACTCAACCAGGCCCAGCCAAGTTGACACACAGACATAGCCACCACAGTTCCACCCCTTGTCAACTTGGCACCTGTACGGATCTTCAGTGGGTGGCATCTGTACAGGTCTCCTCCACTGGGTGGCTCCAGTACCGTAGTCCCTCTAAGTGGCGACCTCACCCCCTTCACCTGGCGGCCTGTTCCTCTCACTCTTGGGCAGCAGCTGTGGCTCCGTCCCACTGACCCACATGAACGAGCAGCCCCACACTCCAGAACCAAGTTGAAGGCCTGGCTCTTTGAAACCTAGGGGCCTATGCTCGTTCCACCCCCAAAGGCCGTGGACCTACCCTTTCAGGCTGAGGCAGCTCTGCTTCCATTTCCTTGGTCTCCCATTTCTACCAATTAATGCCGAAGGCAACCCACTCCGCCAGAAATCTTCCTGACCCCAAAAAAGCACTCAGCTTTCTTGCTCCGTGGGCCGGCCAACCTGCTACTCCATCTCATGCTGGTCTCTTCCACTAATTAATGCCTCAAGGCAACCCACTCCGCCAGGAAGCCGCCTACCTGGCTTTCTCTTCCATGGGCTGGTAAGCCTGTTGCTGTTTAATGCTGGTCTCTGGGCTCTGCTCCTGCCGTCTCTCATGTCATATACCAGGGTCTCTCTGCAGGGTCTCGGGTCAAGGACGCACTCCACTCCTGTTTCCACATTTTAGGGATCTGTCAGAGCAGCGTCCCACTCTCTCAGTACCAAATTCTGTTCTGGTTACCTAGTGCCACTCTGACAAGAATATACTACAAATGGGATGGCCTTAACAAACAGGAGTTTATTGTCTTACAGTTCAGAGGCTTTAAGTCCAAGTTCAAAGTGCCAAGCCCTAGAGGCTGGGTAAAAGCCCTTCCAACCTTGGGTTTCAGCTCTGCCTCCTGCTCCCGGCCCACTGGAGCTAGAGGCGTTTCTTCACTCAGACAGCTGCTGGCTGCTGAGGCTGAGAAGCCCAAGGTTGACAAGTAAAAAGGCACAGTTCTGATGTTACCAAACCACATGGCAGGCCATTAATTCAAGTCCAGATGAAGTCTCAAAGTCAGCAGAGCATAGTAGGCTGCTGAGCAATGACACGGCTACATGCAGGGTTCAAGTGTGCCATATGCTGGAGACCATTCCCACAGCTGCTGCTTATATATGGGAAGCAGACCACAGACCCAAAGGCAGTTAGCTATTCAGCTGCTTGTGGTAGATCCCACCATGGAGCTGACTGCCAGTCTCATCATGGGGAGTAACTACCACCAGCTGCCCAGCCACTCACCCAGCAGGCCCAGCCGAATTGACACACAGACATAACCATCATAGTCATGTTGTCAGAATGGGCCACTCTCTAGAAAAGGAAATAAAGTTATGGAAAATTATTCTCAGTAAGAATTGTTTGATGAGGTAAATCTCTCTTGGATAAAAAACCTATTCATATATGTTACACTTATTTAAAAATTTCACATTTTGTGATGTTCCATAAGCTTAAAGCATCGGTTGCAGTCTGTGATGTTCATCACATTTGAATTATCCAGTAAGGTTTGAACATCATCAAAGGCTTTGCTACAGTCATAAAATTGGTAAGATTCTAACCCCCATCTTCGTTTAGCGGTTCTGTAATAGAAATACCTCAAGTGAATGGCTTTAACAAATTTATTCTCTCCGTTATGAGGCTAGAAGTCCAAGTTCAGAGTGTTAGCTCTAGGGGAAACCTCTCTCTCTCCGTTTCTCTTGGCTCTAGGAGGATCCCAGTGCAAGGACCCTAGATCCCAAGACCCACTCTGCCCCCTTGGCTCCTCTTTTTGGTAGTACTTTCCCCATCTCTGCTCCTTTCTCTGTCATCTCTTGTAAGATAAAAGGGGTAAGCTCGATTTGCATTGGATCAGGGCTGTGATGGGTCTAAGGGTGTTGCCTACTAATTTGAATCTTAATCCTTTACACCTGATAGGCTTATCCCATCAGATCATGTCATGGGGTATCATTACACATCTGCCATTACATCATTACTTAATTGCTAAACCACTGAGAATCATGGCCCAGCCAAGTTGACACAAATTTTGGGGGGACACAAATCAATCGATGCATTATTTTCTTAAGTGCACTATGCCTTTTTTTTTTTTTTTTCCAATTTCTGTCCCATCACATGGATACTTCACTTACGGTAGATACTGATTTTGAATTACTTGAAATTTAACCAAAAGTATTTACCAGTAGATCAAAAGTAAAGTTATCACTGTCACTCCTGTGAATGGAATGGTGGGATGCCATATTGCAACCAGAGTATGAATGCACAAAGAGCTACAAATTAGTACAAAAGAAATGACCCAGGCCTAAAACAAGTCAACAAAATGGTATTTATATTTTATTGCTTTCATAAATCTTAAACGGGAACTTTGTCCTGAAAAATCAGTGTTTGAATTCAACACATAAAAGTCTCAGGAGAAAATTGGTTTCTATCATAAAATAGGCCACTTTATTTGTTATCATCATTATCCAACTTCTGGAAATCTTTACGTCAAACCCCTCACCACTATCATCACTGAAGTGTCTCAGAGTGGCCAGCAGGCACTCTTCTGTGGCTTTTGAACTGATGCCATCTGCAACTGTCATTCATATTCCATTGATCTTCATTCTGCTGTTACGCAACCCCAGACTTTATGACACTGTCTCATATGGTTTACGGGGTTATTTTATCCTACACAGAAGCCACCCACTTGCAGACTTCTTTGAAAAGAATCCCCTCTGCCTAGCCTTGTAACATTTATTTACCCATACTTCCACAACATTACAGTCCATCTGTCTCGTCTTATGACAATGAACCACCACCCTGGTGGACAGTTCTGTGAAGAGCATGCGAATTCTCTTAAAAGTCACCAGTGGCACTCACAGTGCAACCAAGGATGACAGTGATTCAAGCCCTCACGTGCCCAGGGATTGGATGTAGTGGCTATAGTTCTCATACCTGAAGTCGCCACAGTCCTGGTGGCCAGAATGTCAAAAGAACCTCATGCATATTTATTACACCCATGATAGAGAGATTGAGCTCAGAGATTTTCTGTGGTGATGAATTCACAGAAGTCAACCATCTTTTGCTCCCTGCAGGCCAGCGGTTCCAGTTCTCAGGGAAAGGCCATACCTTTCCGCACACAAAGAAATCCAGGTGAAATCTGCTTTCAAATATGGAATTCCTCTTTCATTTGTTGGAAGCTTTGCTTTGATCTGAATTGAGACAGTGCAGACAGCTTGATTCTGTTCTCCTGGAGAAGGAATGCACTCCTTCAAGGCACTCTAGAGCTGAGGGAACTTCACTTGGGTCCATCACTGGCATGCATTTTCTCCAATTCCTTTTTCTTCTTTCTCCATTTGCTAATGGACAACTACCCAACCTTGAACTCCATCACTGCCATCCTGTTGCTCATTTCTTCTATCCTGGCAACAACTTTCCGTTTGAAGCTGGCACTGTAAGACTTGCACTGAACTCCTGGCATGATCCTAAAGAGGCCAGGGAATAATATATAGGCCTGTGTTAATTTAGCCTGTGTAGGAAACATAGAGAAGGTTATATATCTACGGTTCTAATAGTTCATTTTAGAAGATCTGTACCACAACCAATAAAATAAGGGAGTTACGAGTTCTTACCTTCAACTTCAGCAGATGTATTAAAGCTGAACTGGCGTTCTTTTTTAAGAAATTAAAATTTAAAATTATAAATTAAAAAACTATAAATAATAATCTGATTCTAGCAAAGATCACAACATTGAAATGTAAGGTGTACAAGAACCACACGTCCTTTTTATAAGCCTATGCTCATAAGCATGTGACCAAGGTGACTTCTGATCATCGATCAAAAACATTGATACTAAGAGGACATAATTGATCTATGAAAAAAGCAGACCTAACATAACCTAAAGGTGCCTTGATGCCACAGTGGTTAAAGCACTCAGTTGTTAATTGAAAGGTCAGTGGTTTGAATCCACTAGGCTCTGTGGGAGAAAGATATGTAGGAAAGATAACAGTCTTGGAAATCACACAGGGCAGTTCTACTCTGCCCTACAGGGTTGCTAGTGGATTTTGCAACACAACCTAATCATTTCACTTAAGACAATCTGGTAAGGTTTTCATATGCAGCTCTTGAGCTAATGTGCTGTAATTATCAACTTGCATCAACAGAAACAAACACATATTTTCTGCTGTTTATTTTCTGATTACTGGAGGATTACCAAACACGTTTCATGACTTCTTGACCACAGCTTATACCTTTGTTATACAATTATGATCAAAAGTACCATTTCTAGACTTTTTATACACATAAGCAGATGAAAGAAAAAGAAAAAAATGATATGATTTACCTATAACATAGGAGGACGGGTAAGTGAGGACAAAACTCACTACTGGAAAAATCACAAGACACATGCAGGATGGGCATGGGTGCGCTATGCTAGACTGTGTTAATCTCATCATCCTTGTGTAGTATGTGTGGGCACATTATTTACAAAAAAAAAAAAATATGGTAATCAGTTGAGATCAGAAAAATTATTTACCACACTGGTTACATTTATAAGATTTCTTTCTAGAACAAATACTTTCTGGACCTCAAACGTGCAAATGCTTGATAAAAGCTTACCAAATATAAAACATTTGTAAGGTTTCTTTCCTGAATGAATTTCAGATCATTTGCAAGCTGTGAATTTTAAGTAATGGACTTGTCTTATACACTACTTTTACAATTTTATTCCCATATGAATTTCCTGGTGTTTAGTGAGCAGCTCTAGTGACACAGTGCCTAAGGTATTTGACTGCTAACCAGCCATAACTGGCTGGCAGTTCAACTCTACCAGATACTCTGCAGAAGGAAGACTTGGCAATCTACTTTCATGAAGATTTACCACCTCAGAAACCCAAAGGGTGTCACTATGAGTCTGAATCAACTTGATGACGAGTTTGGTTTTTGGTTTAGTGAGGGCTGAGCCCCAGTTACAGGTTTTGCCATTTACTACATTTGTAAGGTTTCTCTTAAAGTCCGTACTACATACTTTACATTTATATGGTTTCTTACCAGTATGGATTCTCTGATGTGTAATGAGGTGTGGCGGAGAGTTAAAGGCCTGACCACGCACATTACATTTGTAAGGTCTCTGCACCAAACGAATTCTCTGATGTTCTATAAGGTTTGCTCGTTGGGTAAAAGCCTTCCCACATTCATTACATTTGTAAGGTCTCTCTCCAGTGTGAATTCTCTGATGTTCCACAAGATGTGTTCTCTGGATAAATGCTTTCCCACATTCAACACACTTGTAAGGCCTCTCTCCAGTATGAATTCTCTGGTGAGTTGTAAGGCCTGAATTTCGACTGAAGGCTTTGCCACATACATCACATTTATATGGTTTCTCACCAGTGTGGATTCTCTGATGTCTAGTTAAGCTTGAGCCTTTAGTTAAGGGTAGTCCACAAACGTTACATGTGTAAGGTTTCTCCCCAGCATGAATTTTCTGATGTTCTACTAGTTTTGATCTTCGGGTAAAAGCATTTCCACATTCAGTACATTTGTAAGGTCTCTCTCCAGTGTGAATTCTCTGATGGGTTGTGAGGCCTGAATACCGACTAAAGATCTTGCCGCATATATTACATTTATGTGGCTTTTCCCCAGTATGGATTTTCTGATGTCTGCTCAAGTTTGAGCCAAAGTTAAAGGATTTGCCACAAACATTACATCTGTAAGGTTTCTCTCCAGTAAGAATTCTCAGCTGAGCTTCAAGATGTCCATTTTGACTGAAGACCTTCCCACATACATTAGCTTTGTATAGTTCCTTTCCAGTATGGATTCTTTCATATTTAGTGAGGTCTGAGGCACTGTAAAAGGCATTGAGAATTTCGTTATGGGCTGTGCTCACTCCCATCGTTCCCTTCCTTCATCATCTCTCCACTGACCCCGAAACTCACGCGCACTTTCCCTGACTCACCTGAAGTCAACATCCTCAGTGCCATGACTTTCAGGTCTTTCCAACATCACTCTCTGCAATAATTCTCCTTTATCAATGATTTCTTTTGGTGATAATTCCTTGATCACAGATGTAGAAAAGCCATCTAAAAAAAAAAGAACCCCAGGCTTCTTATTAACACCATTAATATCTTGTTGGAAAGTATTTTACAGTGAATAACATAATATCCCACCAATAAGAATACTTATAATTAATCAGAAGCTTCTACCCAAAGGACTTCAAATTATTAGAACACAAAATTAATATGATTCCTCAACAAAGAGAGAATGATTACATGTAATTCAAGTGATTTTCAAAGGAGCTGACTCAAATTCCTTATGACCTTACCATTTCCACTATGTAAAAACACCTAAGCCCTACGAACATTGATTTATGGGTGGATAAATGGGTGAACAGGCTGAACTATTAGGTATGTCTATGTAGGGGGAGTGTGCCCATGATCATGTATAGGGTTGTCAGACAGTATTTCTACAAGTGTATTTGTATGTTCTGTAAGAATTCCCAGATATCTAGTAGAGCTGTCAAGGGATATGTTTGTAGTAACTTCTTGGCCATAGCCAGGTACCCAGAGGGAACGAATAGTTGGACCTGTGGGCTCAGGACCATGGTCACAGCAGACATCAAGCTCAACTGGCATAACATATCACACAAAAACACTGTTCCACATCCTACTTTGGCGAGTAGTGACTGGGATCTTACAAGCTTGCAAACGGCCGTCTAGATGCAATGATGGATCTTTCCTCAACCAGAGCAAAGAAGAGTGAAGAAAATCAAAGATGCATGGAAACAATTAGTGCAAGGGACTAGTGGACCATGCAAACCTCAGCCTATAAGACTGTGAGACCAGAAGAACTAGATGGTGCCCAGCAACCACTGTCAACCATTCAGAAAGTGATCAGTGCAGGATATCCTGGATAGAGTGGGAGAAAAATGTGGAACAAAACTCAAAATCATAAACAGACCAGGCTTATTGGTCTGATAGAGACTGGTGAAACCATGGCCCTTAGTTACCCTTTGAGCCTAGAAATGAACTCATTCCCATGGGTTTCAGCCAAATAGCAGATAAAGCCTACAAGGTGAAAAATCACACCAGGTAGGTACATTCCTTAGCACAATCAACCATGGAAGATGAGAAGGGCAGCATTTGCATAGGGAAAAGCTGAGAGGGCAGGAATGCATGGGAAAGGAGGACTCAGGGAAAAGGTAACCACAGGGAAGCAGTGAGAATAGATTTGTTACATGTGGGGATTGCATTCAATATCATGAAACAAAACATTTATGAACTGTTGAATGAAAAACAAATTTGGTCTGTAAACTTTCACCCAAATCAAAAAAGAAGAAGAGGAGTGGGGTGAGTTGTAGCAGTAAAGTGTGAAACCATTTTCTTGCAGTTCCAATGAGATCCATGGAATAATTCATTGTACAGAGGTGGTCAGCAACATAAGCAGGCAATAATGGCCACAGAACAACAGGACAGCACCAGGATGTGAGTCAATAAGGAATGTTGTTGTCACATATGCCATCAAGTGGGTTCCAACGCATAGTGACCCCACGTGTAACAACAAACGCTGCCTGACCGCACACCATCCCCCAACTGGTTGCTATACTTGACCTCATTGTTGCAGCCACTTGAGGAGCTTTGCTTTTTCACTGACTCTCTATTTTACGAAGCATGATGTACTTCTCCAGAGACTGGTCCCTCTGATACCATCTCCAAAGCACGTAAGATGAAGTCATGCCATTATCATTTCTAAGGAGCATTCTGGCCATATTTCTTTAAGTCAGATTTGTTCATTCACCTGGCAGGCCATTACTTCCACCAACACCGTAATTCAAAGGCATCAGTTCCTCTTCGGTCTCCTTGTCTATTGTTCAGGTTTCACATGCATATGAGGTGTCCCAAGTATGTGGAGTGAGAAAGGGAGGCAGACAGGTCCTTCAGGACAACGGAGGCCTCAGCTCTGACCTGTATTAACTGAAAACTGAGGTCCGGATGGAATCAAGTACAGAAGAAACCAAGGGGGCAAGAGGATCCACCCTGTCCCTCTCAGACAAGCCTCCCAGAAGCTCACAGGCACCACATAATAGATGTAGGTCATGTTAGACTTTGCCTTTGTCTCTGCTGGAGCTGGACCACCACTGGAGGATGGACTTTACAAATCTGAGTGACAAGGGGGAGGGGCCAGGAAGGAGAGTGAGGAACAAAGGTTCCTTTGAGACAATGGAAGAAATAAACTGGTGTTTTCCCATTTGGGGTTTTCCCAAACAGTATTTAATGGTGTAGTTGATTTTCTAACCATCTGAGCCGGTACCTGTGTTCACCTCTGGATACATTTCCACCTACCTGGGTCATCTGCTACATTCACCTTGTCCACCATCCAGGACTCTGTTCCTTTTCTCAGAATGGAGACAATACTCAACTCAGAAGGAGAGGTTCCTGCTGAGAAAAGGAATGATAGGCTGCAGCTTCTCCAGAGCAAAATCCCAGCCGTCTGTTTAGCTTAGAACATCACAGATGCCTCTAGAAAATGATTTCAGAAGTTCATCCACTGACTGCCTCCTTCAGATGCTGACGGAATGTATTACATACACAGACACTCGTGCTCTCCCATGAGCTACTGAATCCGAAGCACAGAAGGCAAGTCAGAGCTAGACCTATTAAAGGTAAGCCACACGGTCCAGGCAGAGACGGA
>NW_006922560.1:114322-128163 GCF_000298275.1 Orycteropus afer afer
AAGAATCAATTAGCTGTTTACTCATGTTTGCATTTTAACTATTATTCCCGTATTTGTGTGATTAAAATTTTAAACTTCTGAGAACTTTATAACAGTTTTAACACAAAGAGATTTAACATTACTTAGTTATTAGGCAAGAGAAAGGCAAACAAGACCTTCATCCTTCCCCCAGCACTAGTTAACATGTATTTTACAGTTTTATCATAAAATACTTTTCTCACTGATAAAATAAATTAATAAAATACATTCAAAGAAATAAAGCAAGCCATAAAGTTTTGTGCTTCATCAAGCTCTGGGAACAGCAACGTTCTAGCGTGAAGTGGGCAAACCATCAGAAGAAGGAGGAAGGGTAAAGTCCAGATGACAAAGCTTCCATTTCTGAATCAACTTCCACTACTGTCCTAAGCACCGGGTTTTCCAGCATACCAAGCAGGACAGCAGCTCCCAAGAGACTCACAGGGGAAAACATCAAGATTCACAAGGGGAGACTCTGACTTCTGGAGGGAAGCTGTGCTCACCGAGGAAGACCAGGTTCCTGTAGTTCTCCAACATCACATCCCTGTACAGAGCCCTCTGAGCAGGGGCCAGGTATGACCATTCCTCCTGAGAGAACTCTACAGCCACATCCCTGAATGTCAACAGTCCCTGCAATAGAAAACACATCTCAACTAGTGGACAAGATGAAGTTCTAAATGTCAAGAAAATAAGAGAGAAACATATACAAATCAAAATGATGTGAACGTTGTGACAGATCCATGTAAGATAATGCAGCAAGCGTTTTATGTCCCTACTTTCATCTTGTCCTATTTTTCTACCAGAGAATATGAAATCCATGCAATCATTTTTCTGGACAACAAAGACTCTTATCTCAGGGCAAGCAAGTAACAGGAGGCAGAGCCAGCACATGCACAAGGGAAGACAGGCTACAGCACTGAATCTTAAGAATCACACAGATCAGTAGCAGATACGGCAATAAAAGGATGCTCATAAAGGAATTCCAGCAGCGCCAAGGAAACGCATGAGATGTGTTACATCAGCCATGTCCACACCCGGCAGAAGAGCCCTCTCTCTGGAAGAGAAATGAGTTGGAGCTGAGAGAAGATGTCCTAACATGCATGAGCGAGGTGACTACTTGAGTCTAGGAAATGAATGGCAGTTGGGGAGGTGCACCCCATTCAGACAGACATTCCTCTTTCGCCCACTGAGGCACAAAATGCCAAGAACTGTTCTGTCTCCAGCAAGAGACACACAGACTGCAGATGGCTAAGGGGCAGATTCCCAGGGGAAGGCCCAGCACAGAGCTGGCAGGGCAGACTGGTGTAGGGAGCCCGGTGCTACAGGGCTTGCTCATGCTGTGGTAGATGCCAGCATTCGGAGGGCTGGTGAAGAACCTGAAGAGAAGATCCTGTGATGGGGACCGCTGAGCCTCTCTGCCCAAGCAAAGGAACATATCAGAGCAATGGTTCGATGGACATTGGGAATGGCCAACTGAAACACTGCTTATCTAAAACAGGGAGACAAGGCGCGGAGGCCTGGCTCCCCCTTCACCAGCGTGTGCTCACACTCAGCACGAGGAGGGCAAAGGGAGACTCGGAATGGACAGATACCTCTGACCTTTCTGGGGGGTCTGGGGGAGGGGGGAGGGAAGATGCTGCTCTGACTGTATCCTTCTTCCCCTATGACTTCAATTTCCTCTCTTTTCCCCACACAGCTTTTTTTTTTTCCCCTCCCTTCCCTACCTGATGCTGTGGTCCAAGACCAGGGGCCATAGAGACGCAGGGATGGCTGTGAGGGGCCTGAGGGGAGGCGCTTTCTGGAGCAGCATCACTGCTGGCAATCTAGAGCAACACAGTGGCCAGCCCTCCCGTCTCCTCCAAAGGCGGAGAAGTGTGTGTATAAATAGACAAAAGGAGAAACAGCAGCTGAGAATAAAGGCATGAAGGAATGATTGGGTAACACAATGAGGGAAATGCCAAAAAGACATTAACACCTTGAAAGAGGCTTAGAGTGAGACACAACACTGTCCCTTAGCTCAGGTATACGATGTCTGAAAGGGGGGGCACATCATTTCTGCTTCTGGAAACCAACAACATCTGACGGCAGTGTGCTGCAAACCCGAGTGGCCTGGGAGCAGTTTCTGCTGCTCGATATGCCGAAGGACTGAAGCTAATAATGCCTAAGGACTGCCTGAGACTCCAGGGATGAGTCAGTTTCCTCTTATTTGCAGACAACGTGGTCGTCACTGCTGACGCCTGACAGGGCTGGCTGATGTACTGGGCAAACGAGTTAGAGCCTCCTGCAGATGTAAGGAGCAACTGGCCTGAGGACAAACTCCATCCCGATCACCACACAGTCTGGGGAAGAATGAGGGGAGGGGAAAAGTACCCCTGCAAGTGTTGGGCAAATGAAGAAAGCCATGACCAAAGGCCAGCGGGTGCTCTGTAAAGTGACCAATCACCTCATTAGGTGCCCAGTGGATTCCAACTCTCAGTGTGTGGTAGTTAAGTTGTGTGTCAACTTGGCTGAGCCTGGTTTTGAGTGGCTGGGCAGCTGGATGTAATTTCCCATGATGAGACTGGTCATCACCTCATGGTGGAAACTACTGGAGCAGCTGAGTAGCTGCCTTAGGGCTGTGGTCTGCTTCCAGTATATAAGACAGCTTTGAGAAAGGTTTCTGAGCTTTTGGCATGCTTGGACGCTGCATGTACCCAAGTCACTGTTCAGCAGCCTGCTATGCTGTTGGCCGATCTTGGGCCTGTCTCAACTTCAACTCGTGGGCTGCCAGGCTGCTTGATAATCCTGGGACTGTGCCATTTTACCTGTTGACCTTGGGCTCATGAGTTGCAGCAGCCAGCAGATGTCTGAGTTAAGGGAAACCTCCAGCAACAGTGGGCCGGGAGCAAGAGGAAGAGCTGAAGCTTAAGGTTGAGGGGCTTTCACCCAGCCCCAAGGGTTGACACTTTGAACTCCCAACTGTAAGAGAACAAATCCCTTTTGTTAAAAGCCATCCACTTGTGGTATTCCTGTTAGAGTGGCACTAGATAACCAAAACACAATGCCCTACAGGACAGGAGAACTGCCCCCACGGGTTCCCTAGGCTGTAATCTTTATGGGAGTAGATCACCAGAGGTGGATTCTTTTGCAAAGCCATTGGTCGATTTGAATCATCAACCTTTTGGTTAATAACTGAGCGCTTAGCTGCTTGACACGGGAGAGTGATTCAGCCTTTGTCTTTGGTTCCTGATGTTCTTGCTGTTCTACTCACTGTCATCGAATCAGCTGTGACTCATAGCGACCCCTCCTTGGGTTTCCAAGGTTGTATCACTGTGGAAGTAGATTGCCCAACCTTCCTTCTGAGGAGTGGCTGGTGGGTTTGAACTGCCAGACTGCTGGTTAGCAGTCAAATGCCTTAGGCACTAGGCCACCAGAGCTCCCATTCTTGCTTGCTGTCAAGTCAACTGGGACTCAGTGACCTCATGTGACAGAATGCAATGCCCACAGGGTTGTCTTGGCTGTAATCTCTATGGAAGCAGATCACCAGGTCTTTCTCTCCTGGAGTCACTGGGTGGGTTCAAACTGCCAGCCTTTTGGTCAACAACTGAGTACTTGACCAATGCACTACCAAGGGCTCCTTTTTCCTGACAGAAAAAATACACTGCAGTTCCTTAGTAACTGAGGTGCTTTTATTATCTAAAACCTGAGGAGGCTGCCTGTGGTGTCCAAAGTCTTAGGCAGACTTGGCTGTCTGGACACACCTTAACCCTGTGAGATGTGGAGTAACTCTGAGTGGTTGGGGTCACATAAGAAGTAGGAGATGTGCAGGTGGTGTAAGAACAGAAGTGAGAGAGATAAACAGAACTGATAAGATTGTTTATATTGATCAACATGTGCTGTCAGTGAAGTGAGAGCCGGAATTCAAATTTCCAGATGTGCTGTGAACGGAGCACAGAACCTCCTACCGAAGACGTTGGGTAGACTCTAGACTTGCAACGGATTACGCAATAAAGCACCACTGATGTCCGTTACAAAGCCATCCCCTTCATTTAACGTCATTTCATATTTGGGAACAAGAAACATGCTGACAAGCTTGTCAAGCTATGAATTTACTACAAAATCAGGCAGAGCTGGTTTCCCCTCATAAGTCTTCTATTCCAGAAATTTCAGCTGTTCCCCCATCTTAATATGGCACTTAAATGTGCAGTTTCTTTAGTGCTGGTCCATAGTGACAGGGCACGGTCCAGATGCAGCCCCTAAACCTTCCCTGCCACCCACCCTCACTGCCCCCATGATGCCCACTCCTTGTCTCCTACCCAGGCGTGTTGCGAAGCCCATCCCAGGATGCCCCCAAATGGAGCCTCTCCACAAGTCCCATGTCCCCTGTGTGGCGGGGACAGGGGATGAGGGAACCTGGATGAATGCAAGCAACCATGTCAGGAAGAACCTGGCAGAGTCAGAGAAGACGAGCACATGCTCAGGACAGCACTTCAGGGAGGAGGGGACAGAGCCACCGACCGGGAATGTGACAGTTACCTGGGACAGAGCCATTCCAGATGCTTATTTCCTTCCTCCTCCTCCAGGCTTCTTTCTCAGGCAAGATTAGTCTCAAGAAGTCGATCCTGAGGGAGGACAATGTGCTATTAAATGGTTACAATCGACACACCTCTCCCTGTGCCACAGCCACACACACAGGGAGGACCTCACCATGGGGAGAGATGGTCCCTGCTGCCCACTGCCCCAGGAGGGACTCAGGAGACCAAGTGAGTTTCCCACCCTCTCCTCCTGGGGAAGCCCACACTGGGCTGCAGCAGGGGGACCTGGGCTGGACTGAGCTCCCTTCAGGTCCCAGACCCACCTGGGCACCACACCCCATGAAGAGCAGGGCCCTCCAGCCTCCCCCAGAAGTGAGGCTGTTCCCAGTCTTCAGAAAATGATGACCCTAAGCACTAGGAGCCCTGATGCTCAGTGCTAGAATCTCCCAGGCACTCTGAGCACTCTTGAGCCTGGGCCCCACATTCATGAGTCTGGGCCCGATCCCAAGTACTTGAAGGGCACCTCTGGGGAGAGGGCACAGCAATGTTTCCAAAATGCCTCAGCAATCCCGTGTGGAGTCAGCACTGAGTCCCCTCACAGGAGGGGAGCCTGGTTCACCTCCCACCTGTGGCTCAGTGCTCCCCACAGCCCTTGCTAACACCTGCATCCAGACAGTGGGGGCTGCAGCAGAGAGGAGGAGCAGAGCAGGCAGCAGGGGCAGGGACGGAGGGAGTGGAGGGGCTGGACCTTAAATGCAGGTCAGAGAAGTGCCTCTGAGAAGGTGAGATCGGAAGAAGGAGCTGAGGGAGGCAGGTGTTTGCAGGGGCACGGGAGCGGACAGAGGTCCATGCTGGGGAGCTGTCCGTGTAGAGGCCCAGGGTGTGTGTGGGGGGGAGAGGACTGTGAGGCTGGAGCATGCTAAGGCTACGGAAACAAGGATAAGGGTAGAGAGTCCTGGGGAAGCAGAGCAGGAAGGGCTGGGGACTTCGCACATTTTCCCTAAAAATCCCAAAAGAATTTCAAAAATTATGTATTCCCTCATTGTGGTGCAGTGAATTATACTTGGTATGGCTTTTCTAGCCATAGTCTTTGTAACTCCTACCAGATTACTGGGTGGGGCCACGCAAACAAGGTGTGTAGAACGCTGATGTTGGGACTGGTTAGTTCTGTCACTCTGCCAGACTTAAAATGAGCCCTCCTAGAGGCAGAGAGGGGATCTCATTGCCATCAAGAGAGAAGAGCTGGAGGTGAAGTAGAGCACGTCCTTGGACCTGAGATCCCTGGCACTGGACCTCCTTGGCAGAGACACCCGGGCAGAGAGAGACGTCCTGGCAGAGAGATGCTCTGCCAGTGAGAGGTAGAGGGAGAGAGAGAGACAGACAGAGAAAAAGACAGAGAGAGATTCGCCCCAGCAGAGAGAGATGCTTCAGCAGAGAGAAACAGCGGCAGTGGAACCAAAAGGCACGAGACAGAGCAGCAGGCTTTGTGGCCCACAGAGCAAGAAAGCTGTGTGCCCTTGGGCAGGAGCTTGCTGGTTGAATGGAGTGTACGTAGGTGCACCTATCAGCAGAGCTGAAAGAGCTTTGTAAACTTGCCCAAGCAAGGCAGAGGGCAGACCGAGAGGCCAAGGACCAGAGAGGTGTTTCTGAGGGCACAGCAGTGGGGAGACTGTCCTGATCAAAAAATTGTATCCTGAGCATGTTCCTGAACCTAAATTGTAGCCTGTTACTTCCCTAATAAACTCATAATCTTGAGTATTGTCTGTGAATTCTGTGTGGCCACTGCAATGAATTATTGAACCCAGCAGAGAACCAGTGAGTGCCATGGGAGGGAGGGCTGGTGTCAGAATTGGTAAAAGGCTAGAGGGTGGTGGCATATCTCGCCTCATAGGAATAAGCCCCGGGCTACCGATGGTGATTCTGTCTTCCTCTTGTGAAGTTAGAGGATGTCAGAAGATGCCGCCTCCAAGTCCTTTGTGCACTCATCATCCAAGTTCCGATCTAATTATTTCCTTCTAAGTTAAAACATTTATAAATGACAGACAACTGATCTTGCACAGTTTAAAGTTTACTGAGACGTTCACCTGTGCCCCGGGACGCTCAGGACTGCCCTGCATGGCACGCAGACACCTTCAGAGGAAGTAGAGGAGCAGGGCTGCACGTTAAGGTAGAGATGCCTCTGAGAGCAATCAGACGGACACATGAGACTGGAGTTCAGGGCAGAGGTCTGGCTGGCGGTGACACCAGGAGACATCAGGTGTTTAAGCCACATGCAAACAGGACGTGAAGGCGGCGTCTTCTAACCTCCTCTAACTTCACAAGAGGAAAACAGAATCGCCACCAGCAGCCCACGGCTCATCCCTAAGAGGCCAGCCACGCCGCCACCCTCCAGCCTTTTTACCAGCTCTGACACCAACCGTCCCCCTCACAGCACTACTACTCTGCTGGGTTTGATAATTCATTGCAATGGCCACACAGAACTCACAGATGATACTCACGATTATGGAGCTTACTAGGAAAGCAACAGGTGACAATTCAGGTTCAGGAACGAGCTCACGGCACAGTTCCTGCATCTGGACAGTCTCCCCTCTGCTGTGCCCTCAGACACGCCTCTCTGGGCCTTGGCCTCCTGAGCTGGCCTCCGCAGGCCGGGTAAGCCTGGTGCTCTGTCTTGTGCCTCTGGGTTCCACTGTCGCCACCCCTCTGCCCGGGCATCTCTCTGCTGCACGTCTCTGCCACGGAGGTCCAACGCAGGGCTCTCAGGTCCAAGGACGCGCTCTACTTCACCTCCAGCTCTTCTCTCTTGATGGCAGTGAGATCCCCACTCTGCCTCTGCAAAGGCTCATTTTAAGCCTGGAAGAGTGACAAAACTAACCAATCCCAACATCAGGGTTCTACACACCTTATTTGCATGGTTCCACTCAGTAATCAGGTGGGAGTTACAAAGACTATGGCTAGAAAAGCATCCCATGTAATTCACTGCACTGCACCATGGGAGGAGAGGAGAAGGAAAGACCATGGGGGCACAGAGCAGAGAAGAGGTCCAAGGACTGTTCGGAGACCAGGCTGCGCCCATGTTCAGAGACCAGGTGGTCCAGGAAACACCAGAGGAGGCAGCCGAGACATGATTAGGGCAGAGAGAGAAAACTGAAACCAACACACAGACAGGGCAACACTGAAAGAACGTGGTCATGTCCTGGAAGCCAAGAGAAGAGTACACAGAGAGTGATCAACTGGGCAAACTGCTGCTGAGGGCAGAAGGGCCGGCTGTGGACACCAGCTCTGAGTACATCCCTTCATGGGCACCAGAGGACTCGGTCAGAACACGGGGCCATGTCACCCCGCCCATCCTTCCCCACTCACAGAGGAAGGACAAGAGAGACCTCAGGAGAATGTCTACTCGGTAGCTCCCACCTCATACATGAACAGCTCACGTAAACGAGGCAAACAGGATATGAGCCTCACTGGGTCAGGTGGGTTTTGACTGTTAATACAAAACATCATGGACATCCTGCAATATGCGCAGAGAAATGGTCTAACCTTATTCACATTAAAACCTGTGAAAACTGGAATGTGTGTAAGGTGGGAACCTGTCAGAAGACAACTCATATTTTCCATTAAAATCAGTGGCAGGAAAATGGTAAATACTGCACCCTGTCAAAGGCAGAGAACTTGTGAGACCCAGAAAGATAAGTCAGTCTGGTTGAGGGCTGGCTCGCCCAGGTTTCACTGTACTAGGCACCACAGAATGTCTCCATTACATGACCCAGGGCAAAGCACTTGTGATCTGACTTCATAATCTACCTGGACACAGACAATTTAAAAGGGAAAACAATTTGGAAATTAAAAAAATTAATGAAGGCAAAGGCCAAAAGTAAAAAAAAAAAAAAAATCACGGCACTATGGTTAAGGCATTGGGCAGCAAATGAAAACATCGGAAGTTTGAACTCACCAGCCATTCTGCAGGAGAAAGATGAGGCAGTCTGCTTCTGTAAAGACTGACAGCCTTGGAAACCCTATGGGGGTCAAGATGAGTTGATATCAACTCAATGGAAGTGGGTTTCTTTTTGGTTTGGTTTACATCACATTTACAAAAAATGACATGACTATATATTTTGCTGTGTATATTTCTCAGCAATAACAGTAATAATAAAAATGACATGAGTTCATTATGGGATGCCGTGAAGCTTACTTCAGAAGTTACTGAATAAAGATGAAATTCAGTAAACACAGATTTCTCTCAATAATCTTTTAACAGATCATGGAATTGCTAAGATAAAACACATCCACTGAGAAAACAAAACTGTTAATGTTCCCTTACAAGACATCATGTATTAACAGAGTCAGTACTTCTTGCCCCATTTTACCTCCCATTCGCACTGCATCCCAGAGTGAGGGACGAGGGTGACCCAGAAGTGACTAAGCCAAGTCACTGCCCTCTGGCTGAATAGAGATTGCATGAAGTCACATTCTGATGCAAGTCATGATGAAATGTGCAAGCCTTACAGTTCTCATTCCCATCCTCATGATTTAAACATTTTAAATTAACCAGGTTATAGAGCTACAGATAACTGTACCACGACCTTGTCAGGTACCGCATCAACTCCCCACTCGCCTCGATCTGGGTCTCTCTGACTCCCCGTAAGCCGTCCGTCTCTGGGGCTGCTTCTCCTTTCCCTTTTCCTCTACTGTCTTCCGCCCTGCAGTGTCTCCCCTTCTCTCGTCCTCCTCCTCCACCTGCTCACCATCCCCCGCCGAGTCTCACCCCTTGTCACTCTTCCCCCAACCTCTGACTGTCCCCCTCTCCATAAAGGTCTGCTCCTCTCCCTCCACCAGTTGCCCTGTCCTCACTCTCTGCAGGCCCGGCTCCCCGAGTTCCCGCCCTTGTCCCTCCCTCAGATCTCGGTGTCACTCCTTTGGATCCCTTCTGTCCCTGCGGGACAGGGTCATATAAGGAATGGAAAACTCCCCCTGCTGGGGCAGGGCCAATAAGGGAGGGAAAGAGTAGAGCTGGGGCCTAAATTTGGGGCTGGAGCCATTAAGGCCCTTCCTGACCCACTAACCCATCCACCCTGGGTGGGTCAGTGCCCACGCTCCGGAACATGGAGTGCAGAAGTAACCAGCAGCCTCCCCAGCTCTGTGCTTCACATTCTAGCAAGTTTCTGGTTGCAGCCGTTTGCGGTAACCTAGTTTCCAGCTTTCCCCGCATGCACAGCATGATGCTAACTATCTGCGCATAGCCTTGGTGAGATAACACAGACCCTGGCCGGGAATCGAACCAGCACGCCAAAGGACAGCGCATGCCTGCCACTTTGAGCAGCAGATATGTCAGCCTACCGGAAGGGCAGTACAGCAAGCTGAGGGTCCAGATAATGGAGAATATGAAACCTGAGCACCTGATTGGCCAGCTGGTGAACTTCCGCGTTCTAGCCCCCTATAATTACTGTAGCTAATAGGAGCTCTGGTAGCATAGGGCCTAAGGCACTTGACTGCTAACCAGAAGGCTGGCGGTTCAAACCCACCAGCCACTCCTCGGAAAGAAGGTTGGGCAATCTACTTCCGTAGTGATACTGCCTCGGAAACCCAAGGAGGGGTCGCTATGAGTCGGGGCCAACTCGACGGCAAATAACAATTACTGTAAGCAAACTGAAAGCAGTAACAGCCTTGCTAGTGGGTGTGTTTTACACCTAGCGGCTTCTCTGCACAGCCTTTCAGCAAAGGCTTGCTCTCCGAAATGACTTGAATCTGCTCGTTCTTTCTCGCCAGAAGACAAGCGTCCACTTGGGCCCCGCAGGGTCCCGGTGACAACCTGCACCCAGTCGCTGTCTGCCCTGACTCCTGTTATTCCATCCACTCTCCGACTTGCTCCACGCTTGTCGGCCCCACTTAGACCGCTAAGGGCCCCGGCCTACTTTTGTTTCCTTTCACTCTGGTGGTGGTGGTGGTGGCTGTTTGCCGTCGAGTCGGCCCCGACTCACAGCGACCCCTCCTTGGGTTTCCGAGGCAGTATCACCACGGAAGTAGATTGTCCAACCTTCCTTCCGAGGAGTGGCTGGTGGGTTTGAACCGCCAGCCGTCTGGTAAACAGTCAAGTGCCTTAGGCACTATGCTACCAGAGCTCCTTTTCACTCTGGAGATGCGCTTATTTTTCAGACTTCTCTACTTTTATTTCCTTAGCTCTTATTCTCTTATGTGTTGCGCGGTGCCCGCGCTCCCTCCGCCGTCTTTGCTACGCTCGTGTTTCTAGTTCTCCCGCAGCTGCTCGGTCTCCGACCCCTCGTCCGCAGGGATGGGCTGTGCAGCGGGGTGGGACCGGGGACGGACCCGGGCGGACTCCTCTACCTACGAAGGGGAGGCCGGGAAGCGGCAGGCCCCGGGCTGAAGACGACGTGAGGACGGGGTCTCGGGAGAGACGTGGCGTCTCCGGGACCCGGGAGAAGACGCGAGACCCTGGGGGAGGGACGGGAGTGTCGCCAGCCTCACCGGAAGAGAACTTGACACGACGCAGGGCGGCCAAGGGTCAGAGGGGGTTTTAATTACGAAAACGACACGACAAGCGGCGTCCACACGGCCCGAGGGCAGAATGGCCCGGGCGGGATCCGCCTCCGCGCGATTTTACACCGAAACGGACGCGGCTCCTGGCCCGCGGCGCAGCGACCAGGCTCGGAACGTGTCACGGCGGCGCTGGGATCTCCGGCGGTAAGAAAGGTGGGTGCGGGGACTTTAACGTCCGGAGCGAGGCCTAGGCTGTGGAGGACTGGCGCACATTTAAACCAGAGTCCGTAACTCACTTACCAGAAGGGGACTTCCTTCCGTACTCCTCCGCGTCGGGAATTGCGCGTGCGCGAGGCCGGAGGCGACGTAATAGCACGTGGGCGGGGCCCGGGCGGAGCCGGAGGGCAGAAATCAAAACAAAAGAACACTGCTGATCAACTGAGTTGGTGGCGCTGTCAGTTGCTGCCAGTAACTGCTCTGTAAAGGGTTTAGGGCAGCTCTAGCGGCGTGTTCCTTAAGGCAATTGACTGCTAACCAGAAGGCTGACGGTTCAAACTCGCCAGCCCACTCCTTGGAAGAAAGGTTGGGCAATCTAATTCCGTAGTGATACCGCCTCGGAAACCCAAGGAGGGGTCTCTATGAGTTGGATCCAACTCCAAGGCAGTGAGAAGGGGTTTAGAGCTGTGACCTTGGTGGACCGATCCCCACGCCTGTCTTTCTGGACACTTTGGGATTTGGAAATCCTTGAATCTCTTTGTTGTCCCGTCGAGAAGGCTGTATTTATGTTTGTAATTGTATTAGTTGTAATAACTTACCAATTTTACGTAACGACTGGTTATTTCCTCCTTAATTTGTAATGTTGAATAATTGCTTCATTGAGTCCTACATTTTGTTTTCTAGATCGTGTTTTTATCCTTTTTATTTAAAATAACTTTATATTTACAGAAACAATTACGAATATATTTACAGAAATATTTTGCCCATTTCCCGCAAGTGTTAAGCATATTCTCTATGGCTGGATTCATGTGTATACATTTACTTACACATACACAAATACATAGAAATATTTTTCTGAATTATTTGAGAGTAAGATGTAAGTCCTCTTTATCCCTAAACACTTCAGCATCAATTTCCTAAACACCAGGGTATTCTCTCACATACTCACTGGATGGGTATGGAAATCTGGAGATTACAATAAGTCTTTGCCATCATCTCACCATGGGGTCCCTTTCAAGATTCCTGAGCTCCTGTAATCATCTTAAGACCCTGAGCATAAAGGAGTCGTGGTAACGCAATAGTAAGAGCTCAGTTGCTCTCTTTAAGGCTAGTGGTTCAGACCTACTTAACTCAGCAGCTTCTCAGGACAATGATGGGGCAATCTGCTTCTCCAAACATTAACCAACAAAAACCTGCACTGCCGTCGAGTCGGACCGACTCGCAGCAACCCCTCCTTGTGTTTCCCAGGCGGTATCACTACGGACGTAGATTACCCAACCTTCCTTCCGAGGAGCGGCTGGTGTGTTTGAACCACCAGCCTTCTGGTTAGCAGTCAAGTGCCTTAGGCACTACACCACCAGCACTCTACAGCCTAGAAAACCCCAAATAGCAGTTTGAAGGTCACATCTGGTAGCTAGAAGTAGGAATCAACTTGACAACACCTGGCAATAAAATTCATGTGCCATTTGGTTTTCATGTTTCTTAGTCTCCTTCAGCCTGAAACACCCTCCATCGTCCCGTCCCATGATTTTTGTTACCTTGACGGTTTTGAAACTTTCAGTCAATTTACTCTTTTGAAATTCCTGTTTTGAATCTCGTTTTCCCATGATTAGATTTGCACTAAAATGATGATTTTCCAATATCACACCAGTGAACCTGAGTCCTCTTCAGAACATCCCATTAGGGCCACATGTATCTGTTTTGACCCATTGCTGCTGATGTTCATTTCCATCAGGTCACTGTGCTATCATCTGCTAGACAGCTGCACTATGAAGTTAAGACTTTACTCTTTGTAGTAAATATCTTGTGAAGATTAACCTTGAGATTTTATAAATACCCTGTCCTCATCAAAACATCCCAATTACTTTAACTTTCCATTGATGACTCCTGAAACACTGCTGTCAACAGGTGAGTTTCTATTTCCATCACTCCTTATCTATTTATTATTTGGACTTCTGTTGTAAGGAAGAGCTTTAACTTCTATTCCATTTATTCATTTATTTGTAGATTTACATGGATTCATATTTAAACCTACAGTTGCTATTGTTTATTTTGAAACCAATTTATCTAGATTTGACCAGGGAAACCCCTTTACTAATAAGCATTTTTGAGGCAATTTTTATTAAAGAAAAATTGAAAATTCTTATTTCTCTTCTGTCAGGAGCTCTGGTGGCGCAGTGCCTAAGGCACTTGACTGCTAACCAGAAGGCTGGTGGTTCAAATCCACCAGATGCTCCTCAGAAGGAAGGCTGGCGAATCTACTTGGGAGCACTGGTGGCGCAGTGCTTAAGGCACTTGACTGCTAACCAGAAGGCTGGAGGTTCATCAAACCCCGCAGCCACTCCCCGGAAGGAAGGTTGGGAAATCTACTTCCGTAGTGATAACGCCTCAGAAACCCAAGGAGGGGTCGCTGTGAGTTGGGTCTGACTCGACGGCAGTGGTTGCGTTTTTTTTGCCTCTTCTGTTTTCATTCAATGCCTGTAAAACAATGTTTCTATGTGTGTACTATTTATTTTTTACTTTTATTTCATCTTTGGCCAGAAAATGAAACAAAATTGACAATTCTTTTCAATTTGTGCAAGGAGCTCTGGTGGCATAATG
>NW_006922560.1:128328-131170 GCF_000298275.1 Orycteropus afer afer
AAAAAGGCACAGTCCCAATGTTATCAAACCAAATGATAAGTCATTAATTCAAGTCCATTAAAGGTCCCAAGGTCGGCAGAGCATGGCAGGCCTGCTGAACGATGACACAGGTACGTGCAGGGTTCAAGTGTGCCATCAGCTAGAGATCATTCCCCAACGCTTCTCCTTATATCCCCCTCCCCCCCAATAAATACTCACAAAAGGAGATGCCTGGTGTTCTCTTAGTGACCTAGGGCTGCTGTAGCAAGAACCACAAGTAGCTGGCTGTGAAGGACAAGTGTATTCTGTTTTGGAGGCTTGAAGTCCGAATTAGGGCATCACCAATACAAGGCCTTTCCCGGTACCCAGCCCTCCCCCACAGTCCCAGCATTCTTTGGGGCTCCGGTGCTTGGAGAGTCATCTGCTCCAGCTCCACATGGTGTCTGCCTTCCTCTTGTGTCTCTGAGTCTCCTCTGCCCTCTATATGACGCCACACGGAACTGATGAGCAGTAAGATTGTCCCTACTCTGGTAAAGGAGCTCCAGTTACACAGTACCTAAGGCATTTGACTGCTAACCAGTTGGTTGGTGGTTCAAACCCACCAGCCACTCCGAGGAAGGAAGATGGGGCATTCTATTTATGTAAAGATTTAATACGATGGAAACCCCAATGGGGGTCACTTGGTGTCTGAATTGATGGCTGTGGGTTTTCTATTTCTTAAGAGGGTAACATTTACAAGTAGAGAGGTTCCTTCTTTTCCCTAAAAGACTGAATTCAATCCATAATACTCCACTATTTGGTCCCCAAAATTCATATCCTTCCCATGTGAAAAATAAATGCACCCTATCTCAAGCCCCTCAGTCTTAAAGCCATTCGCACATGAACTCAAAGTGCAGTATAACCTTCTGAATCATCTGAATCAAATACAGATGAGATTCTGGGTGTCTTTTACCCTGCGGCAATTTTTTTTTTTCTCAATCTGTGGTCCTGTTAAACTCAGATACAAGTTATGTGCTTCCAAAGTACAATTGTGGGACAGGCACGAGATAGACATTTCCATCCCAAAAAGGAGAAAGTGGAAGGAAACAAAAGGCCACAGGTACCAAGCAAGTCCAAAACCCGGCAGGGCCAATCTCATTAGCTCTCAAGTCTTGAAAATAATTCTGTGTTCTTCAGGATCATCTGGAAATCAACAGTGCCCTCCAAAACTTTGGGAAGGGGCCCTGCACTTCGGACCCCAGAGAAAAGCCCCAAGCCCTGGGAATCAGCTCTGTTGTCACGCCCACTAGAACTGCAACTCTGTCCCCTTGATTTTGGGGGGCATCCTTCTTCTGGTCCACCAAACACTAATTCTAACACTGTATCCCTGGATGACCCCATTAAAAAGGCCACTGGCACAGCAGCCCACCCCATCAACTCTGGTGTGCGCCTTATTCTCCTGACTCACTGAATAGCAACCTCACTCTCTGCAAACAAGGAAAGAGCAGGCAGGCCTGGGGTGCTCCTCAAGGCAGTCCTGCTGATCTCTAAAGGAGCTCTGGTGGTATAGTGCCTAAGGCATTTGGCTACTAACCAAAAGCCACTCCTCAGAAGGAAGAGTTGGTAATCTACTTCCGTAGAGATACTGCCTTGGAAATCCAAAGAAGGGTTGCTATGAGTCAGAATCAACTTGCTGGCAGTGAGTTCGGATTTTGTTTTGTTTTGTTTTGTTTTACTGATCTCTAAACTGCTGTGAGGATCCTCCTTTCTTTTTGTTGGAGGACCATAAATCAAGTATGGATCGAGAATAGCATGTGGATCAACTTGATTTAGTTGACATTTATAGA
The DNA here is from genome assembly GCF_000298275.1 of Orycteropus afer afer. NCBI lineage: Eukaryota > Metazoa > Chordata > Mammalia > Tubulidentata > Orycteropodidae > Orycteropus > Orycteropus afer. The sequence continues at coordinate 130,134 of NW_006922560.1, forward strand.
ATATTCCATGCAATGATAGAAGAAAAAAAAATAACATTCTTTTCAAACTCATATGAAACATTCACCAAGCTAGACTCCATTCTACACCATGAAATACATCTGAAGAAAATGAAAATAATAGAAATCGTACATCAAACATTCTCAGACCACAATAGGAATAAGCTAAAAATCAATAACAGATAGATGCAAAGATTCAAAATTATTTGTAAATTATACAATACATTTTGAAGAACACATTAGCTGAAGAAGAAACCGCAAGAGGAATTAAAAATACTTTGAACTAAGTGAAAATAAAAATATGACATCAAAACACACATAGCATAGTGCCTAAGGCATTTGACTGCTAACCAGAAGGCTGGCGGTTCAAACCTACTAGCCACTCCTCAGAAGGAAGGTTGGGCAATCTACTTCTGTAGTGATACTGCCTCAGAAACCAAAGGAGGGTTCGCTATGAGTCGGGTCTGACTCAATGACACATGACAAAAACAACACGTGCAGAAAAAGTAGTATTAAGAGGGGAGTCTATAGCAACATATATATAAATGTATGTACGTATGTGTGTATGTATATTCAGTGAAATTGAAAACAATAGAAAATTAACAAAACAAAAGCTGCTTCATTGAAAATACCAATACAATTGCCAAACTTTGTTGGCTAACAAAGAAAAAGGGAGAAAATGCAAAGTAATATCAGCAATAAAATCATGTCATCAGTAATGATCCAATGGAAACCAAAATGATAATGAACAGATATAATGAGCAACATCATAACCACAAATCTGACAACTTAGATGAAACTGACTAATACCTAGAAAGACATCAACTACCAGACTTCACTCAAAGAAAAACAGACTACCTGAATTGGTCTATAACCACTAAATGTACTGAATCGATAATTAATAACTTTCCGAAGAAGAAAGCAGCAGGCACAGTGATTTCATTGGCGAGCTCTAACAAACATTTGAAAAAGAAACAAAACCAGTTTTCTACCATGTCTTCCAAAATGCAGATGCAGAGGAAACATTCTCTAACTGATTC
>NW_006922560.1:131605-133484 GCF_000298275.1 Orycteropus afer afer
TTGTTGTTACGTGCCATCAAGTCAGACCCGACTCATAGCGACCCTTCCTTGGGTTTCCCGGGCAGTATCACTATGGAAGTAGATTGCCCCATCTTCCTTTCGAGTGGCTGGTGGGTTTGAACCGCCAGCCTTCTGGTTAGCAGTCAAATGCCTTAGCCACTATGCTACCAGAGCTCCCATAACAGCATTAGCATATATAAAAAGGATAGTACACCATGACCAATGGTATTGGGACTTATTTTCATACAGTGCACATCTATGAATAGTGAGGGAGGATTCAGAAAGTCAGATTGTGAAATTGCACAGTATTGGTATTTTTATTATGGCCACATAAATATCCAGGAGAAAATAGCAGAGACAATACCTAAAGTGGACACCATGAGCATATATTCCCAGAACTATATATTGTTTGATTTCATGAAGGAACGAGACTTTTTCATCTGCCATTTAACTGTTAGAGTGTAATAGTGGACTGTTAGAAGCACCTACTGAGGTGGATTGTGTAGGTATAAGGAACATCATTAAAGGTTATAATAAAAAAGATTGGATTTTTAAACTTAAAAGACATATGATACCTATATCATGAGAGGCAGCCTGGTGGAGCAGGTTAACTGCTTGGCTCCTAACTGAAAGTCAAGCAGTACAAACCAACACAGCATGAGACTGATGATACAGTCTGAATAAATCAGCACCAAACTGTGAAGCCAGTAGTTAAATAAGAATCCAAAACATACATGTTCTTTTTTTATTCTCCCATCTGGAAACTGCATGAATCTGGAAGCTCTGGTGGTATAGTACCTAAGGCTCTTGACTACTAACCAAATGGTTAGCAGTTCAAACCCACCAGCCACTCCTTGGAAGCAAGGTTAGGCAATCTACTTCTGTAAAGATACCACCCTGTAAACCCAAGAAGGGGTTACTATGAGTCAGAGACTCAGCAGCACATAGCAACAGGAAAATTGGAAGTTGTCAAAGATGAAATGGAAACCATAAAGATTGATATCCTAGGCATTTGTTGTTGTTGTTGTTATGTGCCGTCGAGTCGGACCGACCCCTCCTTGGCATTAGTGAGGTGAAATGGACCAGTTTTGGCCATTTTGAATCAGACAACCATATGATGCACTATGTTGGGAATTACAAATTGAAGAGGAATGGGTGGCACTAATCATCACAAAGAGTGTTTCAAGATGTGTCCTGAAGCTTTAGCTTGTCAGTGATAGGATGATATCCATACTACTACAAGGAAGACCAGTTAATACTACTATTATTCAAATTTATACACCAACCACCAAAGCCAAAGAAAAGGATACTGAAGATTTCTCCCAACTTCTGTAGTCTGAAATTGACTGAACATGCAATCAAGTTGTGCTGATTATAACTGGGGACTGGAATGCAAAAGCTGGAAACAAAGAAGAGCTACTGGTTGTTGGAAAATATGGCTTTGGTGATAGAAATAATGCTGGAGATCGCATGATAAAATTTTGCAAGACCAATGACTTACTCATTGCAAACACCTTTTTCAACAACATAAGCGATGACTATACACACGGACTTCCCCAGATGGAATAAACAAGAATCAGATTGACTCCGTCTGTGGCAAGAGGCAGTGGAGAAGTTCAATATCTTTGGCCAAAACAAGGCCAGGAGCTGACTGTGGAACAGACCATCAACTGCCCATATGCATGTTCAAGTTGAAGTTGAAGACAATTAAAACAGGTCCACAAGAGCCAAAATATAACCTTGATAATATCCATCCTGACTTTAGAGACCATCTAAAGAATAAATCTGATGCATTGAACACCAGTGACCGAAAACCAGAGGAATTGTGGGATGACATCAAGAGCATCATCCATGAAGAAACCAAGGTCATTAAAAAGAC
>NW_006922560.1:133584-134337 GCF_000298275.1 Orycteropus afer afer
GGGAGTAGTTAACACAAATGGAAGAAATAACAAGATAAAAGAGCTGAACAGAAGATTTCAAAGAGCAGCTTGAGCAGACAAAGCCAACTACTATAATGAAATGTGCAAAGACCTGGAGTTAGAAAACCAAAAGGGAAGGACATGCTCAGCATTTCTCAAGCTAAAAGAACTGAGGAAAAAAATTAAGCCTCAAGTTTCAATACTGAAAGATTCTATGGATGAAATATTGAATGATGCAGGAAGCATCAAAAGAAGATGGAAGGAATACACAAAGTCAGTGTACCAAAAAGAAATAGTCAATGTTCATCCATTTCAGGAGGTGGAATATGATCAAGAACCAATGGTATTGCAGAAAGAAGTCGAAGCTGCATTGAAGGAACTGGTGAACAAGCCTCCAAGAATTGACAGAATACCCACTGAGATGTTTCAACAAATGGATGCCCTGCTGCAGGCACTCACTCGGTTATGCCAAGAGATTTGGAAGACAGCTACCTGGCCAACTGACTGGAAGAGATCCATATTTGTACCCATTCTAAAGAAAAGTGATCTCGCACAATGTGGAAATTATACAACAATATGATTAATATCACATGCAAGTAAAATCTGACTGAAGATAATTTAAAAAAAAGGTTGCAGCACTATGTTGACAGAGAACTTCCAGAAATGCAAGCTGGATTCAGAAGAGGACATGGAATGAGAAATATCATTGCTGATGTCAGATGGATCTTAGGTGAAAGCAAAGAGTACCAAAAT
>NW_006922560.1:134882-136832 GCF_000298275.1 Orycteropus afer afer
TCCAATAAACAGCTTCACAATGAATGGAGAAAAGACTGAAGTTGTCAAGGATTTCATATTACTTGGTTCTACAATCAACACCAATGGAAACAGCAGTCAAGACATCAGATGACGTATTGCATTGAGCAAATCTGCTGCAAGAGACCTCTTTGAAGTGATGAAGAGCAAGCATGTCTCCATGAAGACTAAGGTGCACCTAACCCAAACTATGCTATTTTCAATAGCCTCTTATGCATGTGAGAGCTGACAATGAATAAGGAAGATGAAAGAGTTGATCCTTTTGAGTTGCATTGTTGGAGAAGAATGATAAAAGTACCATGGTCTGCTAAAAAGACTAACAAATCTGTCCTGGAAGAAGTGCAGCCAGAATGCTCCTTGGAAGCAAGAATAGCCAGACTTCATCACACCTACTTAGGTCATGTTGTCAGAAGGAACCATTGCCTGGAGAAGGATAATATGCTTGGTAAAGTGGAGGGTCAACAAAGGAGAAGGTCCTCAATAAGATGGATAGACACAGTGGCTGCAACAATGGGCTCAGGTATAGCAAGGAGCATGGGGCTGGCACAGGACTGGGCAGTGTCTCATTCTGCTGTGCAGAGGGTCACTATGAGTTGGAGATGACTCAATGGCACCTAACAACAACATTTGGTAATTGCCCTCTTTTCCATTTCCAAAAATAAGACTAATTTTTCATGAATCTTTGATATACAACAGCTGTTGCACTTCAAAGGAGAAGGTATCATTAGCTCTCCATGATTTCTAGTCCATGAGCAGGCACTAGGAACTTACTGCTCTCCTCCCATGAAAATCTCAGACTCTCCCTGTGCAGGCAAGGTCTGCTGCATGGTCTCTTGGTAGAATAATCTTTTCCTACAACGCAGTTCTCCTCTGATGATGGCCCTCTACCTGTATTTCATGATGATTTTCATCATCATTATGCATCTGTTCTTTACGCCTCCCCATATACTCATTCGTCACCATGATATTGGTTACAACTCTGTCTTTGTTCTTCGAGGGAACATGGATATGAATGGATTAAACAAATGAAGTACAGCCTTTCATCTCATTCATTGCTTCCTGGAGACAATCATGGTGATATGTGCTTGGCATAATGGAAGGCCAATGAAATAGATTGACACTGTGGCTGCAATGACAGGCTAAGGTATAGCAAGGATTGTGAGGCTGGCACATAAATCCTCAGATGTGATCTGTAGGTTTTGGATTGTGAAAGGTCCTCAGTTAAGTCAGAAAATTCCAATGGTCTTATCTCAGGAACCAAGGACAAAAGCCAAATTGGTTTTGGTAAGGTGATTTGTTACCACACCATCATTAAGTACACGTTTGGATGATTCTTAGTGGTCTGTTCTGCCTGCAATCTGTGGGTCCATGGAATTGAGGAATGAGTATTTATATGCTGTACAAGCAGTGCTCCTACATGAGGATTAAGGGTTATGGCCAAACAACCATTTTCCAAATCCTGTAAAACCTCTAGAATTTTTGTTGGAAATAAGTCTTAATTATTCCTTTTACTTTTGTTTCACCTGACTTAATACCTATTTTAATTCTTTATTTCCTTAGCTGAATATATTTCAAAAGCCAGTTGTTTTCAACATCTTTTTCTCATACTGTGTGCTCCCCTCTGCATTAGGAGTCTCTGGCACTCTGAAGGGCAAAATTCTTCTGTGTCTCCTGACCTGGGTCAGGGTCAGGGTCAGATGACTTTCTTCTAGCAGTGTCTGGGTGGGCTCAAACCACCACCTCTCACATAATGCTAGGTGCTTAACCATTTGTGCCTCCCAAGGACTCCTTCCACAGCTTACTGCAGATGTGGAAGTGGGTTTTGTGGGAAATCAGAATGAGGTGAGTTTTGGTCTTTCTGGTTTAAACCTACACGCACAGTACTGGCTTTCCAGGTGTGACCCTGAGATTCACTCTGGAAGTTAAAGTCCC
>NW_006922560.1:137356-141983 GCF_000298275.1 Orycteropus afer afer
TGGTTCCACCATGGTCTATTGGACCAGCAAACCTGGTCCCCACTTAGGTGGATTTTTATTTACATGCACTGCACTGGCATCTGGTAAGCTGAATACACTACTGAACACTGGTATCCTGGGTCTGTTGCTGCTTCTTGCCTTACCATGCCATTTGCACTGTTACAGCTGTCTTCTGGGTCTAGAAAGTTCTCAGCACAGGGACGCTGGGTCCAAAGGATATGATTCACTCCTTTTCTTTCTTGGTAACTCCTCTACTATGGGATTGGATGTTCTGACTAGGAATGGCAAAACTGACCAATCCCCTTGCTAGGTTTGCATACACATTTAAATGGTCCTGCCCCCACATGGGTCCCATACACCCTATTTGTATTGTTAGCAAACTGTCCAATCCACTCAGGCGACAAGCACCTTATTTGAATCCAATCACTGTGTGGGAGTCACAAAGCCCATGGCTGGGTTGTAGTACATAATTTAATGCTCTGCAAACACACACCCTACACTAATACTGTGTCATTAACATAACAAAAGTTGGTACTAAGATCATGTCATTTTACTTGTAAAGTCTGTCCTACCTTTGGAATTATAACCACAGGTATAGGATTTACCGCACGTTTTTTGGGTACCCTTTAACCCTCAAAATTTATGTAATTCTCACATGAAAAATATAATCATCCCACATCATCTCAAATGTCTTAACTCTAATCCCAAAATTTCATCTTCTGAATCATCAAAATCAAGTATGGATGAGGCATTAAGTGTATTCCATCTGTGAACCTGTGAAATCTAGAGTACAAGTTATCTGCTTCCAAAGTCAAATGATGGAATATGCATAGAGTAGACATTTTTACTAAAAACAGGAGAAATTGGAAGGAAAGAAGGAACAATGGGCACCAAGCAAGTCTAAATCTCAGCAAAACAAACTCCATAAACTCTCAAGACTTGAAAATAATCTGTTTTCCAAGACCATGTGGGCAGTGGCTCTGATCTCTGGATTCTGGGTGGAGGTCCCTCAGCCCTGGCTGTTGGAGACCAAGAATAAGACCCCCAAAAGAACATGACTGCAAGGCGCATGTTCTAACTACAGTTAAGAGATGCATGGCTGAATGATTACTTTGAGAGATGGCAAGGCCTCTCCTGTGGTTGAATGAATGAATGCTTGGCTTCAGCCCTGTGTTCCTGGGGTGGAACACTGCCCCAGCAGAATGACTGCTAACCTGTCTCCCTGGAATGGCATTTTGCCCTAAGAATAGTATACCTTAGAAACCATTCTTTAGAATCACGTACCTTATTATGTTTTAGAATGACGTATCTTACTGATTATTTCTAATCCTGTAAGAGATATTAACCTAATTAATTAACCAATACATTTGGACATGGGAAAATGCCTTTGGGTATGGGAAAGAGTAAAACTGTAACTTTTAATTAATACTTGATTGTTATAAGGAAATGCGTGATTGTGTTGTAAAAGAATATTTGATTGCATACTTGATTGAATTCTTGATTGTTTTAAAGAAGTATCAGAGAATAATGATGTAATCATATACTTATGTATAAGTAAAGCAGAGTGGACACATCAGGGGTCGCTCTTGCAGAATATGCAGGGCATCCGCCTGGCCCCCATTCCTTTTAAATAATAAAAAACAAAACCATTAATCCTCTTGTGTCACTTCATTTCGTGACCTGTGCGGTTTTGCCGGACGCAGCACCTGGGCATCAGCCTCACCTTCCAGGCCCACTGGGGTGGCAACTCTGCTTCCTCAGCTTTGGGTGGACCCATTCTCCTAGTTCACTTGAGTCATGACACCACCTGCTTGGCTTGGCAGCCCCCACATTCTTCTGCCTCTTGGGCATGCTAGCTCTGCCCTCAGTTTTGGGTGGCAGCCCCTTCCTCTTGGCCAAATGAACACTCTGGAACTGAGCTGGTCTAGACCCAACTCTGAAACCTAGGAGGTTGTGGCTCTCCCATTTGACATCCAGGGAACTGTGGTTCAACCCTTTGAAACACCCTTAGAATGTGGTAGTTGTGTGTCAAGTTGGCTGGTCCTTGTTTTGAGTGGCTGGGCAGCTGGATGTAGTGATTGCTCATGAAGAGATGGGAAATCAACTCCATGGTGGAGTCTACTGTGAGCAGCTAAGTAGCTGCCTCAGGGGTGTGGTTCACTTCCAGTATATAAGCACCAGCATTGAGAAAGGTCTCTGGAACTTTCTGACATGCTTGGACACTGCATGTCGCTGAGTTTTCATTCAACAGCCTACCATGTTGTCTGCCAATCTGGGGACTGTTTCTGGACTAGTGTCTAGCCCCTGTTGATAATTTTGGGACTGTGCCATTTTACCTGTCGACCTCAAGTTTGTCAGCCTCACCAGCCAGCAGCTGCCTCAGTTAAGAGATACCTCCAGGTCCAGTGGCCTGGAAGCAAGAGGCAGAGCTGAAGCCCAAGGTCAAAGGGCCTTCACTCAGCCCCTAGAGCTAGCACTTTGAACTCAGACTTCCAGCCTCCAAAACTAAGGGAATAAACTCTTATTTGTTCAAGCCACCCATTTGTGGCATTTTCTGTTAGAGCAGCACTGAAGATCCAAAACACCAAGTGAGTCCTGCTTCTCCTGTTTCTTTGAACAGTACTGCTGATTTCCAAACTTCTCTAGGGATGTTCCTTTTCTTTTCTTACATTAAGATGTAGCTCCACTGGCCTGTTTCCTGCCTATAGAATCCCAATAGTCAGTGTTCTTTCCTTTCATCCTGCTCTTCCCATTGTATCTAAGTTGATTGTTTTTTTTCTTCCCGTGGTCATTCATTAGATCCATCAATCACAGACTTATTCACTTTAACAAAAATTGTGTGGCCATGTCTTTGTGGGACACATGTCCTATTTTCCAAATATTTAGGTTTTGTTTTCATTTTGCACAGTTCATTTTTAAGTCCACCTCTTTGCTCTCACATATTACTGTAAGTGGTAAGAAGAAAACACACAGAACCTTTAAGATTTTGCTCTGAAACCTTCTCAGTCACACATCCAAGCTCATCACTTACAAGTTCTACCTTCCACCAAACATCTGAACATAATTCATACAAGTTCGTTGTCACTGAATAAAAAGCAATGCTTTTCTTCCATTGTCCAGTACAGATTGACAACTTCCTTTTAATGCCTCAGCAGAACATTCAACATCCATAGTCTTAACATGCTGTTGATGGTACCTTATATATTCTAAAGTGGTAAGAGACTTTTTAAGGCCCTCCTCACTTCCTGCTGATCCTTCACTAGAATTTCCTTTGATGGCCAAATTCTAACAATCTCAAGGAAATATAAAACCAAAACCAAACCAAACCCACTACCATCAAGTTAATTCCAACTCAAAGCAGCCCCCATTGGGTTTCCAAGGCTGTAAATCTGCATGGAAGTAGATAGCCTCATCTTCCTTCCACGGAACAGCTAGTGCATTTGAACCATTCACATTCTGGTTGGCACTCAGGTGCCTTACCCACTATGCCTCCAGAGCTCTTTTACTATTAGGCATCTTAAAACTCTTCACACCTCTACTCATTTTCCAATTCCAAAACTAGTTCCACATCTTAGTTATTTGTTAGAACATCACCCTACTCATTACCAAATTGTCTTAGCTACCCATAGCTGTTGTAACAGAAATACAAGTGGGTATTTAACAGAAATTGATTTTCTCAATTTAGGAGGCTAGAAAACCAGATTCAGGGGGCCAGCACTACGAGAAACCTTTCTCTGTCGGCTCTGGGGAAGAAAGGTCATTGTTCTCTGGTTATCATCAAGTGGTGTGGCACTTACCTTCCCCTCTTCATGGCTTCCTTAATCTTCTCCTTTTGTGTCACCAGACTGACCCAACACACAAGCTACAATGTCACATTAACATAACAAAGTACACTCATCCCCAAATGAGACTGTATCACAGGTATAAAAAACTCACTGCCCTCGAGTGGGATCTGACTCATAGCGACCTCTCCTTGCGTTTCCAAGGCAGTATAGCTACAGAAGTAGCTCGCCCAATCTAGGGCCTAGGATTTATGACACTTTATTTTTCAGTATTCAGATTCTAACACTATTCAATTTAAGGTTTTAAGCAATAACCTCACATCATTTACCACATAATAATCACCTGTACAGGAGGTCAGATGGTGCAGTGGTTAAAACATTTGGCTGCTAACCAAAAGATGTTTGGTTTGAATCCATCAGCCTCTCACCAGAAGAATGAGGAGGCAGTCTGCAGCTGTAAATATTTACTGTCTTGGAAACTCTATGGAGCAATTCTACTCTGTCCCATAGGGTCACTGTGAGTTGGAACTGACTTGATGGCAGAAGACAGTAGTCATTTGTATACTCCTGAACTCTTTTTCTGCACATCTGTGTACACCTTCCTGATCCCATTCAAGAGTGTTTAACTTAATGACATGTTCTACAATTATTTTTGCTTTCTCACACACATGGGGGGGGACGACACCACAGAATGTTTAGAACCATACCTAAATTCTACTTGAAATCCCACTGTGTTGTGAAAACAGTATATATTGTATTTATTCACCAACAATGTATAAGAGTTTCAAGCTCCCCAAATCCTTGTCAACATCTGTGCCTTAAAAAAAAAAAAAAAAAAAATCAAT
>NW_006922560.1:142083-145035 GCF_000298275.1 Orycteropus afer afer
AAAAGTCCTGGTAGTGCAATGATTAAGCACCTAGCTGGTAACCAGGTCAGCAGTTCAAAGGCACCAGCCACCCTGAGGAAGAAAGATGGGGCAGTCTACTCCCATAAAGATTACAGATTTGAAAAACATATGGGGCAGTTTCCCTCGGTCCTACAGGGTTTTGGGTTTAATATTTAGGTCTGATGCAGTTTTAGCCAGATAGTGCATATGGTGTGAGATATGAGTCCTGTTTCATTTTTTCTGCAAGCTGATATCCAGTATTCCCAACCCCATTTATATTAGAGTGACAATTCTTTTCCTTACTGAATGTACACTGACCCTTTGTCAAAAAATCAGTTACCAAGCACATCCTTCTCCAGGGAAGATGGGTGGATTTATTTCTGGGTTCTCAATTCTACTCTACTGGTCTATATCTACCATTGAACCAGTACCAGGATTTGATTATGGTGGTTGTATAGGGTTAGATGTTGGGAAGTGAGGTCACCTACTTTATTCTTCTTCAATTCCAATTTGACTATTCAAGGCCTCTTTCCTTTCCACATAGTTTATTCTTTCCATTTCAGTAAAGTTCGTTGTTGGGATTTGTACTGGGATTGCATTTTATCTGTAGGCCGTTTATTAAGTACTTCAACCCATGAACACAAAACATCCTTCCTTACATTTATGTATGTTTCTTAATCTTTTATAAGTGGTTAATAATTTTTGTTGTGTAAATCTTTTGTCCCTGGATACTTCCTAGTTGTTTTACCACATGGGAGGTGGGTGCTACTGTAAATGTCATGACATTGTTCTTGACTTACTTATACTTGTTAGTATAAAGGAATCCAACTTTTGAGCACTGATCTTGTACCCTGCAACACTGCTGAACTGTTTGATCTGCTAATTTTCTTTTAGAAAATTTAGGGTTTTCTATGCATACATACATGTCGTCTGTCAATATACTTTTACTTCTTTTCTGATTTGGGTTCTTCTTCTTAGTGCTCCAGCTAGGGCTTCCAGTACAATATTGAATAATGGTGATAATCCACTTCTCAATGGGAGTGGTCAATCTTTTAATGAGATTGTTGGCTGCTGACTTTGCATATATGCCCTTAGTTATTTTGAGAAATCCCCCATCTATTCCTATATTGCCAAGTATTTATCAAGAAAAGGTGTTGAATTTTATCAAATACTTTTTATGCATGAATTACTATGACCTTGTGGTTTGACCAGGTTATTTTAGAAAGACAAAAGTATCTCAATTGCTCAGGTCATTTTCCTAAAACAGAAAGAAAAAGTAAAATATACTCCTTTATCCCACAGTGACCATCATTATTAACCTTCAATTATCTCTACCACAGGAATAGACAGAGCCTAGGAATTTATTACTTGGCTACCCGAATCTCTCAATGTACTGTTGTGCTCTGCTTCAGTCATTTGGTAAATCAATCCTTTCCTATAACTCACAGTAAGATCATTTCACATCTGTTTTTCAATCCTCTGCATACTATAAAAATGCCAATGGATGTTAAAAATAACTATCAATCTTTGGGCTACTAGTTTAGTGTTTAACCATTTTTGTCATCCAGAACTGTTAAATAATTAAGTAGAACATTTTATCTCACTTACTTATGTTCAGGTGATTAAAATTTACTGGGTAAGCTGTAAACAACTTGATAGTTTGATACTTTTTTTTTTTTTTTTTTTAACTTTCTGTCTGGCCCTAGCCTGAATGCTAGCCTGATTGGTATGCACTTTGCAGGGATTGATCAACTTCCTGATCCTGATCCAGAGTTATGCCATGTTACTTCTGCCATAAACCACTTAACTGTAAGTACAGTTTGTGAGTTCTATGAGAAGTTGCAGCATATTGCAGAATCCAAGTGGGGGAGGAATGGGTGGTCAAGGGGATGGAGAGTGGCAGTGTCAGAGGTGGAGTGTTACAGTAACCTAGAGAATGTGGACATCTGAGATTTGTCTGACCTCCACCTGACAGGAATTGGTTTTGTGGTAGTTCTTATATTTCAAGTTATTCTTACAACAACATACTTCAAACTTCAGGTAGAAATTTATGAAATGTAATGTAGCCAACCTAAACTAATGGAATAAAAACTTATTAGCACAATGGACCTTTTCAAACATGTCCTTGAACCTTGAAACACATCTCATTGTGAGATTTAACAGACCTAAGCCTTTAATTTCCATCATAAAATGTGACATCTCCAGATGACACATTGAAGACATTGAGTACTATAGACATACTTCTTCCTGGTATGAATTGATACGTAGACCACTGTGAGAATCAGTTAAATGTTGTACCAAGCTAAGTTTGTAAAGATTCTCTCCAAAATCAATTCCCAGATGATTTCAACTTTTAATTTGGAATAGTGACCATGTCATATATACCACATTTATATAATTTCATTCTAATACAACTTCAGTCATATGTAGTGAGGGCCGACACCCAAATAAAAATTTCCCATGCTACTAAGTTTACCAGGAAAGCTTTTATTACAAATTTTCTGAAGTTCCAAAAGATTTGATCTTAAATACAATAACACACCCACAACATTACGAAAATTTCTCTACTGTATGACTTCTATTTAGTGAGTTCTGAACCCTGGGTAAAGGTTTCCCACAATCAAGTGTATTTATAAGCATTTTTGGTAGTATGAACTGTCTTGAGTTGTAAGGCTTCCATGACAACAAAGCATGTGTCACATATATTACATTTATATTGTTTTGCTTCAGTATGGAGTCTCTGATATCTAGTGAAATTTGAGCACCACCTGAAGGCTTTCCCACATTCACTGCATATGTTTCATCTTTCCAGTACAAATTTTCTTATGATCCCAAAGCATTGAGGGACTTCTAAAAGCCTTGCCACATTCATATTTGTAAGGTTTCTCTAGAATGAATTTGCTGATGATCGAAAAGACCTAATTTGTTGGTGCAGTCTAGTAAATGACCTGG
>NW_006922560.1:151200-190033 GCF_000298275.1 Orycteropus afer afer
ACCTCCAATTCTGATGCTTCATTCTTCATACAGTCCAGTTCTCCGATTATTTGCTCAGCATACACATGGAACAGGTACGGTGAAAGGAAAAAATCATGATGCACACCTTTTCAGAATTTACACCACGCAGTATCCCCTTGTTCTCGTCAAAAGATTGCCTCACTGTCTATGTACAGCATCCACATAAACACAGTTGAATGTTCTGGAATTCCCATTCTATGCAATGTTAGCCATAATTTGTTGTGTTCCACACAGTCCAATGCTTTTGTGTAGTCAGTAAAACCCAGGTAAACATCTTTCTGGTATCCATCTGACACCAGCATTGATACCCCTTTGTTAAATGTCGTCTTCTAAACCCCAGCTGCCTTTTGGCAGAACCCTGCTGATGCAGGGCTGCACTTGTTTTTAAATTACCTTCAGCAAAGTTTGCTTGCTGCATTCTGTTGCATCTCCTTTCTTTGGAATGGGCATGAATGTGGACATCTTCCAATCAGTTGGGCGCACAGCCTGTTATCAAAATTTCTTTGCAGACAAGTAAGCGCTTCCACCACTGCATCTGTTTGTTGAAGCATCTCTATTAGTCATTTTCTCAGTTACTGGAGGCTTGTTTTTCGCCAGTTTCTTCACTGCAGCTTAGATTTCTTAAGTACCATTAGTTCTTGACCATATGCAACCTCATGGAAGGGATGAACATCAACTAATTTTTTTTAAGGTCCAATAACTCTTTATTACTTGAATTTTCTTTTGCTACTTCGTGCGTCATTCACAGAAACTTAAAATATTGCCCACAGAATCTTAAATACTGCAACTTGAAGCTTCAATTTTTTCTTTAGTTCTTTGAGCTTGAGAAAAGTAAAATGTATTCCCTCCCTTTAAGTTTTCAAATTCCGATGTTAATACATTACACTGTCTTTTCCAAGAAGCTCTGATGGCACAAAGCCTAATGCGTTTGACTGCTAATGAGAAGGATGGTAGTTCACCACCACCCACTCCACAGAAGGAAGATGGGGCAATCTACTTCCATAAAGACTTACCACCTTGGAAACCCAATGGGGGTCACTATGAGTCAGGATCGATTCAAATGGCAATGGATTTTGTTTATTCCAGCTGACCTTTGAAATCCTATGTTTGCCTATTTTATTTCACATTTTTTCCACTTTAGCTACTCTACGATTAAGCACAAGTTGCAGAGTCTCTTCTGGTGTCCATTTTGGTCTTATCTTTCTTTTTAATGGCCTACTCCTATCTTCATGTTTGATGTCCCTGATGTCACTCCAGATTCTCCTGGTCTATTATTAGTAGAGCCAACCCTAATGACATGGACAGAGCAAAGCTTTCAGGCTGATGTTGTACAACTCAAAATGGGGGAAAAAAAAAAAAAAAACCCAGCTACAAACATCCATTACTAAATGGATCATGGAATGAATGAAGTATGACTCAAAGAAAATTGGAAGCTGTGGAAAATGAAATGGAACGTCTGAAGCTCGAGATCCTAAGCATTAATGAAATGGGTTGGTATTGGCCATTTTGAATAAGACAATCATATGGTCTGCTATGACAGCAATGGCAAATTGAGGAGGAATAGCATGGCTTTACCATCAAAAATAACATTTCAAGATCTACAGTGATCTTGTCAGTGATAGGATAATATCCACGGGCAACTGATATAGAAGCATCAGAGGACCAAGTACTGAGTTGGACTCACGTTTGTGGTACTATGGCCATCGTCATCATTGTCAATGTAAGCAGTTGTCTGATGGGTACAGAGTGACCTCATCAGGTGCTAGGGATGAGGATCTAGCTTCTCCAGAGAGTTTACTATCTGGGTCATTCTCCGAGATCCAGGAAAGGATGAAGGCAGGAGAACATGTAAAAAGACATCATACAGGTGTGGGTCTGTGAGTGGACTTGACCTTGAATGGTGGCCTTAAGAATGATGGCTGTGTTGTGTGGGACAGCAGAGGAGAACCCTGGCATACAAGAGAGGGAGAAGCACCAACAGGTAGTTCCCTATTCCGACTTCCACTTCTAGGCTGTGAACTGTACATGGCCAATGGCCTCTTGTTCCCATGGAACCCTGGTGTCTAGCATGATGCATGGCACGGAGCAGCACACAGTTGAGGTCTGTGCAGGGGATGGAGAAAGACAAGATACCACCCCCAGAGCCTCTGTCTGTTTCGCTTCGGATTCTCTATAGCCCAGAAGCTGACTTCAGGGTGCTGTGTGGGGAACAGACAGGAGGGAATACAAGTGGGACTAGGGAGACCAGTGATGGTGAGTGATAGTGGCTCCAGCTGCAGTGATACAAACGGAAATGGTAAGAGCTGGCTGGCATAGTGGATTTCCTGTTGGATTGGAAAATGTGGAAGTTCCATGGCCCAGGAAGTCTGGCCCTGATTGGCTGTGCTGGGAACAGCAGGAGGACCAGTTCATACAACTAATGTGCAAATTTATGCACCAACCACTAATGCCAATGTTGTACAAATCGAAGACTTTTATCAAATTCTACAGTCTGAAATTGATCAAACTTGCAATTCAAATGCACGGGTAATTACTGGTGTTTGGAATGCAAAGGTGGACATAATAAAAAGGATCAGTAGAAGGAAAACATAGCTTGGGTGATAGAAACTATGCTGGAGATTGAATAGATAGAATTTTGCAAGACAAGAGAGTTGTTCATTGGAAATACCTTTTCTCAGTAACATACACACATTTTCTCAAGGACACAAATGACTATGCATGCGCACCTTGCCAGATGGAATACACAGGAATCAAATCAACTACATGTGTAGAAAGAGAAGATGGAAAGGGTCAATATCATAGTCATAACAAGGCCAGAGGCTAGCTGCAGGAAAAATCATCAATGACCCACATTCCAGTTTAAACTGAAGCTAAGGAAAATGAAAAGAAGTTGGTAAGAGCCAAAGTACAGCTTCAAGCAGATCCTATTATCTGAATATAGAGACCATCTCAAGAGTAGATTTGACCATCTTCTGTATTTCCAGGATAATATTGTTCATACTAATCAGTGTTTTCCTTCACAATGTCCCTGTGAAACAGAAACACAGGGAAGTCCACGTCAAGTTGTTCATCACCAAAAGGGTAAGCTGTCACACTAGAAAAAAGAGGGTGACGTTTCACGGTGGGACTAGGTACTTCAACAGTAAGTTTCATGGGAAAAATCATGCAAATTTAGGGGAACACAAAACCAAGAAGAGCCAAAATTTTCCCAACATTTCCAGTTTATGTAGAGAGCTGGCAGAAGTAGAAAAAGACAAGAGAGGGCAGTAAACTAAGGGAGTCAGAATTTGTGGGGTCCTTGAGAAGGGACGGTGTGGCTGTACATAAACTGAAGCTAAGAATCTGAAAGTCAGACATAAGGCTCCCATGAAGGACTAGGGTTGAAAAAGATCTGTCTGTCTACTGTCTTTACAGAACTGCCAAGTAACAACCTCAGAGGTTCCCCCACTCTCTTGCTATACATACTCCTGAAGTATATAGAAGCAGGAGTCAGGAAATATCTGAGGGGACTGAACACTTAGAGAGGTCTGGTGGGAGTCCTATGTGATTTCCTGAGGCCTCATTTACACTGGAAGAAACAGCAACACTCTGCCATCTGCTGAGGAGGTCTCCAATGAGCACGGAGTCTGGATAGATGCTTCTCGAAGCAGGATGCCTCAACTATGAACTATATGAACTGCAAACTGAGGATCAGAAGGAATCAAGCACAGAAGGAAAACCCGAGGAGGCAAGACCACCCCTTCAAAACAGCCCTCCTTGTCCCTCTCAAAACCATGGCACTAAAGATGTCACAGTGAACAGACGATACACGTTGTAGGTTACGATGAAGACTCTGCCCTTGTCTTGGCTTGAGCTGAGCGCTACTGAGGATGCACTTTTACATCTGAAAGAGCAGTATGTGGAGTGCAGACAAGGAAGGAAGAGACATTTCCTTTGAGAGCTCACAAGAAAGAAATTTGTGTTTTCCCACTGGGAGAAAGTTTCCCCAAAAAAACATATAGTGTGGTTTCTTCTCTAACAACTGGCCCCTTACCTACTGTTAGGGATTGAATCGTGCCCCTGAAACTGTTGTTGTTAGGTGCCACCGAGTTAGTTCTGACTCACAGCAACCCTGTGTACAATAGAACGGAACAATGCCCGGTCCTGGGTCAGCCTCGCAATCCTTGCTGTGCTTGAGCTCATCATCACAGTCACCGTGTCAGTCCATCTCATTGAGGGCCTTCCCCTTTATCACTGACCTTCTACTTCTCTAATGCACTCTACTACCATACCAAGCATGATATCCTTCTCCAGGGAAGGGTCCCTTCTGACAATATGATCAAAGTAGGTCGGATGAAGTCTGGCCATTTCCCCTTCCAAGGAGCAATCCAACTGCACTTCTTTCAGGACAGATGTGTTCGTTCTCTGGCATCTTTGCTTCTTAACACTTTAAAGAGGTCGTTTGCAGCAGATGTGCCCACTCTGATTTCCTACCTACTGCTTCCACAGATGTTGACTGTGAATCCAAGTAAAATGAAATCCTTTACCACTTTAATCTTACATGCTACAAACCCTTACCCTTATACCTGTGAATGTACTTCCATTAGGGAACAAGGATTTCTTTGTTATATTAATGAAGACATGTCCTCAGAAGGAAGGATGGCCAATCTACTTCTGCAGTGATTCCACCTCGGAAACCCAAGGAGGGGTCGCTATGAGTTGGGTTTGACTTGACGACAGTAAGTTTGGTTTTTTTGTTTGGTTTTGTTCAGTATGTCTTAAGCTGATCACTTTTTCCCCTGTATATAAAATGTTGTATTTATCCACATATTGATCATTTCCAGAATTATTTATCCCTTATGTAGGCTCAGGTTTCCATTTTATGTTTTATTTTTAGTCTGAAAAATGAAGCTGATCACTTTTTGAGATATACAGAAACCTATCAGGCACAGAAGGAAGCTAGGAAACACAGAGGGGAAAAGACACGCCACACAGAGATCACCAAGTATCTTAGCAACAGAAGCTGGAACAATGACATCTACCTAGAGCCAACAGAAGGAGAAAGTATTCCACTGTAGCTGGCACAATGAACATGAACTTCTAGCATGCTAACCTGAGAAAATGTATTTCTATTAGAGCCATCCACTAGTGCTATTTCTATGATAGCAGCCCTAAGAAACTAAGACATCAATGTTCATATCTTGCTATATTCCTACCTACTTGGGTTTTTTGCTAGCTCTGCTTTCTTCTCCAATGTCCACAGTTCTGTCCATTTCTTCAAACTGGAGATAATATCCCAGAGGAAGTGATTCCTACTTAGAAGAAAAAGGGAATTTGATGTGCAATAGCTTTTGCAGAATACAATCCAAACCATGGATTCAGCTTAGAACTTCACAAATGTCTCTAGAAAAGTATTTCAAACAGTCACCTGCTGGTTGCCTCTTTGGAACACTTCGGGAATGTATTAAATACCTAGACATCTAGTGTTCTTCCAATAACTACCCAATCAAAAGCACAGAAGTCAAGTCAACTGGAGATACGGAAAGCTGGCCATAAGGCGTTGTGCTTACTTAAGGCATAGAACTGGCAGTGACCTGCAGTGAAATGGGCAAATCATCTGAAGAAAGGGGAAGGCTAAAGTTCCTGGGCTATATTATGAGCCTTCTCATTCCTGAATGAACTTCAACCTCTGCCAAGAGAACAGAGATTTCAAAGTCCATCTAGCAGGGCACGGGTTTGCAAGAGACTTACAGGGAAAACACAAACATATACAAGGTCAGAGCCTGACTTCTGCAGGGAAGCTGCTCACCGAGGGAGACCAGGTTCCTGTAGTTCTCCAGCATCACGTCCCAGTACAGAGCCTTCTGAGCAGGGGCCAGGCACGCCCACTCCTCCTGAGAGAACTCTATGGCCACATCCCTGAATGTCAACAGTCCCTGTAAAAAAACAATAAAAAAAGTAACAACAACAAAACTACTTCTCACAATTGGAAAAGGTAGAGTTCTTATTTTCACATAAAATAAGAAAAGGAGAAAGGTACACAGATCAAGTCGACTGATGTCAGAGATTTGACAGATTCACATAAGATAATACTGAGCAAGTTAATACGTCCCTAATTGTGCTGAATTACACTTTTCCATCATAGGATATGGACTCTATTGCATCACTGAGGATTTAATTTTGGTGGGTGATAAAAGATATAAGTAAATGAAAAAAAGTCCCACAGGGTCATCTGTGGATAAGTGCTAGACATTATGTTCTGCAGCACACTGTCAAAATCTATCAAATCACAGATGCTGTATGACAGATACAGCAATCAATCAAGTTCCCAACCCACAGGAACTCAAAGACATCTGGAAAAACGTTAGAGTACAAAGAAGTAACACCTATGACCTTATGTGTAACAGCGAAAAACTGTAAATGACCCATGTGTGTTCATGCAATGTAATGCATCACTTTCATTTGACCTGGCTAGCTATGGTCTTGTAACCAACCCCAAAAGATTGGATGGGTCTACACAAATAACATGCTTTTGGCCCACCAATGGGACTGGAAAGTTTGCTGCTAATACATGCAAGGAATGTGGCACCGTTGTGGGTGTGGGACCATGCAAATAAGGTGCATGGAGCATTAATGAGGGATTTGGTCATTTCTTGCCATTCCACTAGGTTATGAGACATCCCAGAGGCTGCCTCCCACTAAGAAGATGAGATGGAAGGACCCAGGATGCCTGTGCTAGGAACCTCCTCGACTCAGAAGACAGAGAGCTGTAGCACAGGAGACAGTGAGAGATGCCGAGAAGCAGATGCAGAGAAACGGTGGCAGTGGAGAAAGCAGGAGATGGCGCAGTGGGCTTCTCGGACCACAGAGGGAGAGAACTGACTGCAGTCAGACAGGTTTGCTGGCAGAGCGGGTGTCTCTGTCCACTTGGTGGCACGAGGCTTGCCAACATACAGAACAAACACAGCTGAGCAACTTCTTCCTGAGGCCTCCTGGAAGAGCAGGGTGCCTCCAGGCACTTACCTGCAGAGCTAAAGAGCTTTGTAACACTTGCCTGCGCAGAGCAGAGGCCAAATCGGCTCCAGCGGCCTGAGGGGCCAACGGCCACAGAGAGAACTGCCTGCGGTCAAGCTGAGAAGGACTACATCCTGAGCTGCTTCTAGTCCTCAAACTTGCCTAATAAATCCCAGAATCATGAGTACTGCCTGAGAGTTCTGTGTAGCCTCTGCAATGAATTATCGAATTCAGCAGAGAACAGAGTGCAGTGGGAGGGATGGGTGGTGTCAGAATTGGTGAAAAATTTTAGAGGGGGGGTTATGTGTGACCTCCACTTTATAGGACTCTGCCTTGGGCTGATGCAGGTGCTGATACTGTGGCCCCCTCATGAAGTCAGAGGAGGTCAGACCTCTGCCACGCCACTGTTACAGTTCATTAAGAGAACGCTCTAATGAGTATCTAAAAGAACAAGCTAGCTCTACATTCACTACCCTGAAGCAATTGCAAGACATATGTTGCGTAAATTTCCAAAATTTGAAGGGAAAAATGTAACGCACTCTCTGGAGAGAGTCTGGTTAAAACCATCACCTGAGGATGCCTTTTAAGAAGATCTGCACCAACTCTTGCCTTAGAACTGACAAGAGGGGCTCCTGAAGGAGGCTGTGCGTGATGCTGGAGGCCACAGTAAGGTACGGAAGGTTTACGTCTCACACCCTGTCAGCATCACTGTTTCTAGTTTAAGGAGAAACAAGTATATCCATCAGGTATGTTTAAAATAAGAGAAATCAAATAATGAATAACCAAGGTGGAATCAAGATGGCTCAAAGACGTAAATATAAAACCTAAGACTATAAAGTTCATTAAAAAAAAAAAAAATAGGGGCAAACTTACGAGCCCTTCTACATGGCATAAACAGACTATCAAGCATAACCAAAAATGTACCAACAGAGAAAGATAAACTAGATGACTGGACCTTCCAAAAATTAAATTCTTATGTGCATCAAAAGACCTCTCAAAAAGAGTTAAAAAATAACCTCCAAAAAAAACCCAAAATCACTGTCATCTAGTCAATTTTAATTCATAGTGACCCCACTGGGTTTCCAAGGCCATAAATCTTTGCAGAAACAAACTGCTGCACTTTTCTTCCATGGAGCAGGTGGTGGGTTCAAACCACCGATCTTTTGGTCAGCAGCCAAATGCCTTAACCACTATACCATCAGAGCTCCTTAGAAGTGTATCTACAGATTGAGAAAAAAAAAATGGCAACGACATACCTATCAAGTGACCTATCCCTAAATTTATAGAAAACACCTCAACATCAAAAAGATAAACGATGCAATTAAAAAATGGGCAGAGAACATGAACAGAAGCTTCACCAAAGAAGATATTCAAGCAGTTCAGCAAACACATGAGGAAATGCTTGTCATCACCAGCCATGAGAGAGATGCATTTCCAAACAGCAATGAGATACCATCTCACCCCAGCAACAACAGGAAAGTTCAACAAGACAGAGAACAAATGCTGGAAGGATGTGGAGATATTGGCTGGTGGGAGTATAAAATGGTACAACCACTGCAGATGATGGCATGGTGCTTCCTTAAAAAGTTGGAAACAGAAATCCAGTTTGATCCAGCAAGCCCACTACTAGGCATAT
Source organism: Orycteropus afer afer (assembly GCF_000298275.1). Lineage (NCBI taxonomy): Eukaryota > Metazoa > Chordata > Mammalia > Tubulidentata > Orycteropodidae > Orycteropus > Orycteropus afer. The sequence continues at coordinate 159,851 of NW_006922560.1, forward strand.
ACCCTGAAGAAGTGAGCGCTGGGGCACAAATAGATACATGCACAATCATGGTCATCCCAGCAGTATTCACAATAGCAAAGAGATGGAAATAAACTAAAAGTCCACCAATGGATGAATGGATAAACAATCTATGGTACATACACACAATAGAATACTATGCAACATTAAAGGATAATGAAGAATTTGCAAAACACCTCATAATGTCAGTCCCTTCCGGGACTTGCTCCCCGTCTCCCACCCAGACCTGAGGTGAGGCACCTCCCATGATGCTCCCCAAGGCTTGTGTCACTGGACCCCACCAGGAGATGGGATCTGTGTGAGGATGAGAGGAGTGAGGGAAGGCCCTGAACGAATGGGAGCGACCATGTCAGGCAGGCCCCATCAGAGATGAGCACATTCTCAGGACAGCATTTCACAAAGGAGAGGACCGGACCATCAAGTGAGACTGAGACTTACCTGGGGCAGAGCCATCCTGATCCTCTTAATCACTTATTCCTCTGAACTTCTTTCTCCGGCAAATGAGTCTCGCAAAATCAACCCTGAGTATCAGAAATACGCCGTTACATGTCTACAATCAACACATCCCATTCCTGTGCCACAACGGCACATGTAGAGGACCTCAGCATGGGGGAAGACGGTCCCTGCCCCGTGATGTACCCCAAGGGATACAGGGACAAAAACTCCTACAGGGAGACGGACGGGTCAGTTACCTCCCTCCCTGCCTGGAGCAGCCCACACTCTGGCAGCAGAGGGCCCTGAGCTGGGCCGGTCCCCAAGGGATACAGGGACAAAAACTCCTACAGGGAGACGGACGGGTCAGTTACCTCCCTCCCTGCCTGGAGCGGCCCACACTCTGGCAGCAGAGGGCCCTGAGCTGGGCCGGTCCTCCCACGCACGTCACAGGCTGCCCTGACAGCAGCCCCAAGCACCGCAGAGCAGAGCTCCTGCCAGGCTCCCCAGAAATGGAGGGCCTAGAGCCTCATGTAGGAAAATGGGTGCAGATTAGGACCACTTGGGCACGCTTCATCATCCTTGAGCCCGCGCCCCAACTACACTATGCAAAGGGGAACCTCTGGGAGGGACGCAGGCAACGTGTTTACAAAATGCCTCAGCAAACCAGTGTCGAGCCAAAGCAGGGCCGGCTCACAGGAGGCAAGTCCAACACACCTCCCGCCCTATGGCTCTGCTCTCTCCTGGACCACGTATCCAGGCGCTGGAAGAGGAAGGAGCAGAGGGAGACGTGCGGAACAGGACTGTGGCCTGGGGATGGGGTGACGGTGTGGCTGGAATGTAAACAGGGGGGTCGGAGAAGAGTGCCCTGAGAAGGCGACATTACAACCAAGAGCTGAGGGAGGAATGGTGCTCACCACATGCATGTGGGGGACCAGAAGGTATAGGCCGAGGATCCAGCCACACGAAGGCCCAGAGGAGTGAGGGATTCGGATCCTAGGAAGAGGCAGAAAGGCCCATGGGCCTGGAGACAAGAGGAAGTGAGCAAGGAGGAAAATGGGAGAAGAGCTCAGAGAGGTCCTGGGAAAGCAGACCAGGAAGGCGCTGCTCTCCGCCTAATTTTCCCTCACACCCTGAAGAATGCTGCGAATTGTATTCCTTCGCCCATCTTAAGATTACATGCACTGTCTTTTAGATTATCTTAGCTAAAACACTCAGAAATAATGTACTGTGTTGAATGTTTTTAAAACGTGCCAGGATGTTCACCTGAACCTCAGGAAGGTCAGAGCTGCCCTTAACTGAGAACTGGAGTCCAAGGGGAACACAGGCGGTCAGGAGGTCACTTTTGCACATGTTAAGATGGAGATGCCCAGTAGAGGCCCCAGAAGAGATTTCCAAGAGCCACTTGGTCGCATGAGTCTGGAAGTGAAGGGAGAGCTCTGGGCTACAGAGATGGAAGTGGAAGACTGTTATTTAAGGTGAGAGAGATGAGGTGAGGTGAGTATATGCAGATGAAAGGGTCAAGGATTCCATCCTGGGGCCGTAACTAAAATGATCAGGAAGTGGAAAATGAAGCAAACAGAAAGCCATTTACAGAATACTGTGATGAGCTCTGGTGGCATAGTGCCCAAGGCATGTGACTGCTAACCAGAAGGCTGGCGGTTCAAACCCACCAGCCACTCCTCGGAAGGAAGGTTGGGCAATCCACTCCTGTAGTGATACTGCCTCGGACGTGCTCGCTTCGGCAGCACATATACTAAAATTGGAACAATACAGAGAAGATTAGCATGGCCCCTGCGCAAGGATGACATGCAAATTCGTGACGCGTTCCATATTTTTTAATTGTCTGAGATATCTAATAAATAATGAGAATTCCAAAGGGGGGGAAAAAAATACTGCCTCGGAAACCCAAGGAGGGGTCACTATGAGTCAGAGCTGACTTGATGGCAGTGAGTTTGGTTTTTTTGGTTGTGATGTCCTAAAAACCAAGAAATAAAGTGTTTTGAGAAAGAGGGAATGATCAGCTGTGGAACACGATGAATGAATGAAGGCTCGCTTAGGTAGTAAGTTCTGAGCACATTTCTTCAATGTGGTAACAGTCCTTTATGTGAACAACCCACAGATAACATCCTCCTCAATGGACAAACACTGAGAGCTTTTCCATTAAGATCAGGAACACGGCAAGGATGCTGCTGTCACCACTGCCATTCCACATTGTACTGGAAGCCCTTGACAGAGCAAGTGTTGTTGTTGTTATGTGCCGTCGAGTTGGACCCGACTCACAGCGACTCCTCCTTGGGTTTCCGAGGCAGTATGTCTATGGAAGTAGATTGCCCCATCTTCCTTCCGAGGAGTGGCTGGTGGGTCTGAACTGCCAGCCTTCTGGTTAGCAGTCAAGTGCCTTAGGCACTACGCCACCAGAGCTCCCAACATAGCAATCAGGCTAAATCAAAAAACAAACCCCCTGCCATCGAGTAGATTATAACTCATGTGACCACGCAGGACAGTACAGAACTGCCCTAGAGGGTTTCCAAGGGTGTCAATCTTTATGGAAGCTGACTGCCTTATCTTCTTCAATTTTCTCCTATGCAGCAGCTGGTGGGTTCAAACCACTGACATTTTGGTTTGCAGCCCAATGCTCTAACCACTATGCCACCAGAACTCCTTGCAACTATACTGGGGTAGGGAAATGACATCCAAATTGTGAAAGAAGTAAAATTATCCTTCTGCAGGTGACGTGGTATTATATATAGAAAATCTCAAAAATTCCACAAGAACATTCTTAGAGCTCACAAATGAATTCATCAGAGAGACAGGGAACAAATCAAAATACAAAGTCAGGTGGGGTTCTAAATTCTAACATTGGCAATGAGCAAACTGAAACAGAAAATTAGCAAACAACTCCACTTACAAGAGTATCTAAAAAAAATAAAGTACCAACCAAAGTGAAAGACTGTACACAGAAAACTAGAAAACATTATTGAAAGAAATTACCGGAGTCTGGTTGTGCAGTAAGGAGCCCTGGTGGTCCAGTGCCTAAGGCATCTGACTGCTACCCAGAAACCTGACTGTTCAATCCCAGCAACCACTCTGCAGAAAGATGATGGCACAATCCACTCCTGTAAAGATTTACCACCTGGGAAACCCAATGGGGGTCACTATGACTTGGAATCAATTCAATGGCAGTGGGTTTGGTTTGGGGTTGTGTAATGGGTTTCTCTTTTATTTCTGGCCTTGAATTTGTAATTCTTCCAAAAATGGTAAGCTGGACAGCACTTTGCTCTGCAACTGGTCTCCATTACACATCTTGTAGAATGTGCTATCAAACAGTGACTTGAAAATCCACCCAATAGGATTCAGTGGCTTGCTGTTTATCCAAGGGATTGGTCAGTTGGTGGTCCTGCTGTAAAGGCCTCATCTTTAAATTGATAAGGAATTTGCTTATATAAGTGGCCAACTCTACAGAAGTTTTGAGAAAGAGAGAGAGATGAGGCAAGGAAGGGACCTCGAGACCCTTCTGCTGGAGCAGCAGTTTGGAGCCAGGGTCCCTTCAAAAGAAACCTGCTAAGAGCTGTAATACAGGTCAAAGGCTGTTAACAATGAAGGTGGCAAAAGGGCCAGGGCAGGACAGGACATGGCAGCAGGGAGCCAGTGGCAAGTGGCTGGGAAGGTGGCCCAAGTAGCAGGGTTGGCAGTGAAGGCAGAGGCTGCTGCTAGAAAAGTAGCCTGGAGAGCTGAGCAGCTGCTGCACTGGCTCTGAGCTGGTCCCGTTAGCAAAGGAGGGGGCAGAATAGGGAAGCTGCAGAGAAGTGTGTGCGCGTGTGGACAAGAAGGGCCTGCATGGTCGCGTGAGCAAGAGAGCCTGCTTTCACAGCAAAGAGCAGCTGAGAGCTGTCCTGACAGGAAGCGGTCCCATCCATGAGGTGAGGGATATGCGCTCCTCCTCAGGGGAGCCTCCCAAACCCCGCCTATGTGCTTCCGGATACTGAGCTGTCCCTCTACTTACAACTGGATCCTGATCCGAAGCTGTAGCCTGTTACATCCCTCACAAACCATATAACTTTAAGTATGGTTTCTAAATTCTGTGTGCTCACTCCAACGAACCGTCAAACCCAAAAGAAGAGAGTGCCATGGGAGAAACAGCTTTACCTCAGAAATGTGGAAACCAGAGAATACACTGAAGTCTATTTAGAATGTATTACGATTATATTTAGGAAAGAATACCATGCATACGTCATAGGATGCCATAAAGATCATTTCAGAAGATAACTGTTAAAGGACATCAAAACGGACTCCTGTATTCAACAAAATGGCATCAGCGGTGCAGTCCCCCCACCACACACACACCTCAATACTTAAACCTAATAAAAAGCTCTTGTTAAGCCCAGCTTTCCTGTAAATCAAGTCTCACTCCTGGACCAGTAAGATCCTGACAGTGCTTAAATTGTCAACCACCCAAACCCACTGAGCACAAGTAAATTCGGACTCATAGCAGAGCTTTGGGGCACAGGAGAACTCCCCCATAGGGTTTCTAAGGCTATAAGTTTGTACAGGAGCAGAGTGCCACACGTTTCTGCTAGGAGGCAGCTTGTGAGTTCGATCCCCCAACCTTCCAGTTAGCAGCCCAGCACTTTTAACCCGTGTCACCAGGGCTCTTTAAATGCTATGAATCAATCTGCATAAGCTCTTTTGCTTCCAATTTGTAAATAAAAAGCCAGTTAATGCTTATACTTGGTGGAGTACCCCTCTACTTTAGGTTTGGTGCTATGTGACTGGTCAACTTCAGCCTAAATAAAGCTCAACGCAACAAACGCAAAGCACTGCAGTCAAGTCAGATCCGACTCACAGCGACCCCTCCTTGGGTTTCCCAGGCAGTATCTCTACGGAAGTAGATTGCCCAACCTTCCTTCCGAGGAGTGGCTGGCGGCCTTAGGCACTACGCCACCAGAGCTCCAATAGATGAATTTTCTTGACTCAAACAGTTTTGACAACCAATAGTGAAAAACTAAAATTCAATAAGCTAACCTTCTTCACCCGCAATATGCTTGACACAGTAATATGGATTGCTAATGCAAAGCTAAATCCATTTGAAACAACAACAAACTTTAAATGTTCCTTTTCAAAGGCCTCCCGTGGTGACAGTTCAGTAACTTCTTCCCCCCACTTTCTGTCCCAGTCCACCTCACTCCTGCAAAGGGACGAGGCTGAAGCAGACCTGGCGGAGACAAGTCACTGCTTTTGTTTGTACGCAGGAAGACAGGAGTTCCGGGTCTCAGAAGAGGCGGGGCTGAGTCCCAGGGAACCGGGAGAGGACCGGCGCGCCGCGCTGCCCTCCAGGGGCGACGCTGAGGGGTGGGACGGCAGTGCCTCCAGCTCTCCGGGTGACTTTACCCGAGGAAGGAAGGGCGGGAATCAGGGAAGGGTTTCAACCAGGAAAACGACGCGGCAGAGGGTGTCTACGCGGCCCGAGAGGTCGATACATCAGGAAGGGGAACGTCCCAGCGCCATTTTCTAAACAGAAACGGACGCGGACTCCCGACCGGAGACGGCGCGACCTGGGCTAGAAACACACTATAACCACAAGACGATTTCGGAGGGCGGGAAGGGCGGCTAAGGGGACTTTAACGTTCAGATGAACCCCCAGGGCCGCCTGCAGAAAACAGAGACGGTAGAGCGTAGGTTAAGACCAGCAACACACTAACCTCCAACCTGCGTAACCCGACTCCTCGTCTGCAGTAAACCGCGCAGGCGCGCAGCGGGACCAGCCACAACAGCTTTGGGGCGGGGCCAACCGGAGAGTGGTGGGCGGGGCGAAGGGCCAGGCCTGGAAAGGAAAGAGACTTTGAATAATCATAGTGGTAGTATTGTACCAAAGAACATTAAATGGTCACTATATTTTCCACTTCAGTAAAGAATGTTGTTGGGATTCCTGTTGGGATTGCACTGTACCTGTTTTCACTGTATTAAGTCTTTTCAAGCCATTATCACAGACAAGTGATATTCAGACAAGTGAATGGTGAGGCGGGGCCACGGGACGGGGTGTGTGTGCTTCAGTGCGCAAACGCCCTGGCCCCCATGTTTCCCAAGAGAACTCCTTGGGTTTCTCAAAAGGTCACGTACTGACTGACCCTTAATGGAAACAATGACAGTCCAAATGATCCAGAATCACCTCCCTAGACAATTAAGGACTCAATCCCAGGCCAACCAAAAAGAAAACGTACTAATAACAATGCCCTATTTTAAGTTCTGGTGGCATAGTGCCTAAGGCATTGGACTGCTAACCAGAAGGCTGGTGGTTCAAACCCACCAGCAACTCCTTGGAAGGAAGACTGGGGCAATCTACTTTGGTAGAGATACTGCCTCGGAAACCCAAGGAGGGGTCGTTATGGGTTGGAATTGACTTGACGGAGGTGAGTTTGATTTGGTTGGTGTAGGGTAACTATGAGTCTGAATTGCCTTCACAGCGATGGGTTGTTTTTTGTTGAATGGCTAATGATAGCATCTTTTCATGTTTGTTGCCTGCCTGAATGTCCTCTTTGGTGAAGTGTCTCTTCATACCCTTTACCCATTTTTTAATTGAGTTACTTGTTTTCTGTTACTAATTTTTTCTACGTATGTTAGACATTTCACGATCACCAGATATGTTGTTTCCAAAGATTTTGTTCCCAATCTCTAGGTTGTGTCTTTACTCATTTGATAAGTGTATTTAATTTTTACAAGGTCCTGATCATTTTTAATTGACATCTGCTATTTGTGCATTTGTAGTTATGTTTTAGTCTTTTTTTTTCAAATTAGTTTGTATAATTTTCTTATGTTTTCTTCTAGGAAATTTATAGTTCTAGGTTTGATATTCAGATTTTTGACCAAGTTTGAGTTAGTTTTTGTGTATGGTGTGAGGTATGTGTCCTGTTTCATTTATCTGCAAGTAGATATCCAGCTTTTCAGCCTATTTATTAAAGACATAGATTCTTTCCCATTGGATGGACATTAACCCTTTGTCAACTATCAGTTGTTGATACATAGATGGATGGATTTATTTCTGGGTTCTCTATTCCACTGGTCTGTGTGTCTCCCATTGGAACAGTATGGGACTGTTCTGATTATGGTGACTATATAGTATGTTTTGATATTGGGGAGTGTAAAGTCCTACTTGTTCTTGTTCTTTGGTACAATACTACCACTATGATTATTCAAAGCCTCTTTCCTTTCCATATAAAGCTGGTCACTATATTTTCCACTTCAGTAAAGAATGTTGTTGGGATTCCTGTCGGGATTGCATCGTATCTGTTTTCACTGTATTAAGTTTTAAATCCATTATCACAGACAAATGTGTTTTATAATTTCAGTATATCTTTTGTGTCCCTGGTTAGGTTAATTTGTAGGTATTGTACTGTTTGGGGCTACAGTAAATGGTACTACTTCCCTTTTTTTTTTTTTTTTCTAATACTCCTTGTTGGTGTAAAGGAACCCAACTTATTTTTGAGAGTTGATCTTATACCCTGCAACATTGCGGAATTTTATTATACCCAGTAACTTTATATTCAAATCTTCTGGATTTCTGTGAATTGGGTCATGTCACCTATGAATATACGTTTACTTCTTCCTTTCTGATTTACATAACTTTTGCTTCTCTTTCTTGCAGTATTACTGTGGTTAGGACCTCCAGTACGATATTAACAGCGGCGATAATGGGCATTCTTGTCTCAGTCTCATTCTCAAGGGTAAAGCAGTATTTCTCCATTGAGAATGTTGGCGGTTGATATTGCCTATATGTACTTAATTGAGAAATTTCCCATCTATGTATATTGCTGAGAGTATTTATCAAAAAAAAAGTGTTGGATTTCATCATCTTTTATGCATCAATTGATAGAATCTTGTGGTTTGACCAGGCTGTTTTACAAAGACAGAAGATACCTCAACTGCTCAGGTCATTCTCCCGAACCAGAGATAAAAAGTCATGCATGATTCTTTGTCTCACAGTGAACATCATTAGCCTTCAATTATCTCTACCATATGAGCAGACCCTAGTAATTTCTTAAGGAGCTCTGGTGGTACAGTAGATAAAGCATTTGCTGCTAACCAGAAGTTCAGTGGTTCAAAGCCACCAGCTGCTCTGCAGAAGGTAGATGGGGCTATCTACTTCCATAAAGATTTATAGCCTTGGAAACCCAATGGGAGTCGCTATGAGTTGGACTCAACTTGATGGCAGTAAGTGTGGATTTTGGTATCAATGATGTTCGTTACTGAACTTTCTATTCCACACGCATGCATGAACGGCCATCAAGTCGGATCTGAATCATAGTGATTCCTCAGGTTTCCGAGGCAGTATCTCTACGGAAGTAGATTGCCCAAACTTCCTTCCATTCTGTATCACATAATTAATATTTTGGAACCAATAACACAGACATACTTCCTTAGCTTCAGATGTATTAAAAATCAGGCAGAGTGTGTTTTCCATTATACATCTTCTTTTCCAGAATTTTCAACTGTTCTCATGGCCTAAGATGGCATATAAATGTGTGGGTGCCTTAATGCTGGTCCACAGGGAACTGACAGTATGTAGACGTGGCACCTCAACTCTCCCTGCTGGTCCCTCACTGCCCTCACTGGGCTCACTCCCCATCTCCCACCCAGTGTTCTCCTTGATCTGTCTCTCAATTCGTTGAAGGTACCTATATATAATTATTTTGAAGTCCTTATCAGAGATTTCCAATGCTGCATCTTCCTCAGGGATGTATTTTGGGTCAGCATCCTGGTCCCTTGTTTCTCTTGCTTCTTTGTGTGGACTATGACGCTCTGTTGTTTCCAAGGGATTGTGATGTTTTTGTGTTTATATTTAATTGGTGATTGTATGTTGGAGTGACTTGCCCACCATTTTTCTTTTTTTTTGTATGTTATCTGTGTAAGCAGGTTACTGTGCTGTGCTCTTCTATTTGCTAGTTGGCAGCACTTATACACTCACCACACTTTCCTGTTGTCTGCCTCCTGTATGTCCCTGCCATCCTTTGCAAATAGAGCCTATTCTTAGGTCCCTGGCATCCAGATGAGAATGCTGTCACTTTAAAATCCAACATGGCCACTGCTTGTAAACATTCAAAATGGCTGCGCCCTCAGTCACTTGAAATATCCAAAATGACCACTGCTTGTAAACATTCAAAATTGCTGTACCCTCAGTCACTTTAAATATCCAAAATGGCCACCACTTATAAACTTTCAAAATGGCTGCACCCTCAGTCACTTTAAATATCCAAAATGGCTGCCACATGTATATGATCAACATTGCTGTGCCCTCCAAGCAGCGGAAAGTCCACAACTCAGGTTGTCTCCCTCCGTGCTGTTCCCTTCATGGTCATAGGCCACCAGTGTAGTCTTCCCTGCAGCCCTTGGTGACCAAGGCTGATCCTTAGGTCAATTCTCAGGTCCGGCCACCACCTGGAACTATTCAAGCTGTTGGTCCCATCAAAGTAGCTGACAGTCCACTGCTCCAACTGTCTCCATACTCACTGTTTTCAGTCAGGTTTTTCCACTAGTTGGTGCCTAATCCACTTCTGTGTACTTCCTTTCAAGGCTCAGGGCTCTAGGATTATCTTCTGTACCTCTGTCATTTGCTTTCTCTTTGTTAAAGAGAGTCTGTGTAGCTTGTCTGTCTATTGCTCCATTTTACTCTGGAAGTCCAAGTCTGACTAGTCTTAAAGGCACTGAAAACTCTGCCTCCATTATTAAAGAGGGCACTACTAATCTGTGGTGTGACGGGTAATATTAATACACAAAATATCACCGCCAACAGATCAAGTGTTGATGAGAAGTGAGGCTCTGGGTAATGATATGTTTGATACTTTTCTGTAATCCTATGAAGATGAGTATAGAGAAGCTGGCTGATTGGACCTACTTAAAACAAAGTACCAAAAGAAGAGATGAGCTCAAGGCTTCACTCACTTTGCTTCTCTAGAGAATCCAGTGTAAGACAGACATCAGACTTGGTAGAGGGTCAGTGAAAAAGAGGAAGATGAATTGACACAATGGCCGCAACAATACAAACACAGCAACAATTGTGAGGATGGTGCAAAACTGGGCAGCATTTAGGTGTGTTGTACAAAGGGTCGTTATGAGTCAGAACCAATTTGACAGCACCTAGTAACAAGCCTCCAAAACTGAGAATAAGTGTCTGTGGTTGTAAGCTTCTCAGTCTGTGGTATTTTGTTACAGCAGTCCCAGGAAACTAATACAGAATCCATTGTTTTCTTTAAGATTGGCCACCAGGGGAACCCTTTAAGACCATGGCCCCTAGCTGCCCTTCAGGTCTGGAATTGAACCCACTCCTGTGGCTTCCCCCCAAGCAAAAGACAGGCATATGAGCTGAACATTTACATTAGGTAGATACACTCCTTGGAGAGAACAGTCATGGGAGAAGAGAAGGGGTGTGTACGCACAGGGAGACAACTTGGAGAGCAGGAGTGCATGGAGGGATGGACACGGGGAAGAGGTAACTATTCGGAGGAATTGGGAGGGGAACTGTTGCACTGTGGGAAATTGCAGTCAATGTCATGAGACAAAGTGTATGTGAGCTGCTGTATGGAAAATGAATTTGTTCTGTAAACTTTCACTGAAATCACAATAATAATAATAAAAAAAGACTAGCCACCAATAGATATTAATTAAAATGTTTTGGGTAGTGAATATGTCGTTTCTTGTTTATCCAAAAAAAAACCCTACCATTCTGTATCCTCACTCTTAGAGAAAACTCATTAAATTGATCTTTCCAAATTATTTTCACCCTTCTTTCTGGTATTTTCATTTATTATCTAACATTTTTTATATGCTTAATACACTTGCATTCTTTTACCACTTGGAAATCAAAGCCAGTGAAAGTCATAGGTCCTATTTAGGCACAAAAAGGACATGTAGATATATAATTATACAATGCATATCCATGAACAGTGAAGCAGAGTATGAAAATGGGCAGTTTTTGCTAGGTTACTGGGAGGTTGATTCAAATCCACCTGGTGGCACCATGGAACAAAGCCCTGGCAATCAACTTCAGTAAGAATACAGCTATTGAAACTCATAGACTGCACTTCTATTCTGAAATGCATGGGGTTGCCATGAGTCAGAATCAACACTATGGCAATGGGTTTGGTTTTTGCTTAGTATTCTGATTACAGTCACATAAATAATCAGGGACAGAATACAGAGAGAATAACTCAAGTGAAAATTAAACATATGCCTAGAATTGTATGTTTGATTTCACTTTGGAAAGAAATCATTTTATGTGACAGTGTACTGTTAATGTCTGTTATGAGGTGGAGTATGATTTTGTTGGTAAAAAGATGACCATCCATTCAGGGTCATGTAAAGAACGACTAAAGCTTATTTAGACAAGATCATCTATGATGATCAAAAATCTAAAAACCAAACCTGTCATCGTTGATGCCAACTCATGGCAACACTATGAGCTTCAGAGTAGAACTGCACTCCACAGTGTTTTCTTGGCTATAGTATGATGGTAGCAGATGTCCAGTCTTTTCTCCCATGGCAGCAATGGGTGAATTTGAACCATCAACCTTTCAGTTAGCCGAAGGGAAACTGCACCACCGAGAAGCCTTAAGACCTGTGATACATTCTGAATAATATGGATTTATTATTACGTCCAGCAAAACACAATGTTAGTAGTTTACAGTGAAGTCAACATTGACACTCTATTTTGGTTCTTTTGATTAAATCCTCCCCAATGCAGGCATACCTTGTTTTATTCCACTTTGCTGGTATAGTGAGTTTTTTAATAAATTGAAGGTTTGTGGCAACTGTGTTGTGCAAATCTATCGGCTACATTTTTCCAACAGCATGTGCTCACTTCCTGTCTCTGTGTGTCACATTTTGGTAATTCTCACAATATTTCACTTTTTCAGAATCCTATTACACATTTAACAGACTACAATATTTTTTATATGCACTGGGAAACCATAAAATTCACGTGACATGCTTTATTAAGATTTTCAATCCATTATGGTGGTCTGGAACTGAGCCTGTAATATCTCTGAGGTATATCTGTAATTGCTCTCAATTTCCAAGAATAAGACTGATTTCTTATTCTTATCAGCTATTGCAATTAATATAAGGTGACCAACAGCCTTCTGGTATTTCTACTATTAACTGTCCTCAGTAAATTTTCATTCTGGTCTTATGAAAATGTCAGGCCCTCAATGGTCCGGTTTGCTCTGTTTCATGGTCTTTTGGTAGAATAATCCTTTCATATAACTCACAACACTTGAAGGTGGCTCTGAACATATGTTTCATGATAAGTCAGTCATTGTTTTGCCTCCATTCTTCACTCCTCATATTCTCAAATTGTCACCACGCTGTATGTGAAAGGAGTCCCTGGGTGGCACAAACATTTAAGCAGTCCATGACTAGATGAAATGTTGGCAGTTAGAAATTATCCAGAGGCTCTTGGGAAACAAGCCTGCCAGTCTGCTTCCAAAAGGACAAAGAGTAAGAGTCAACTAGATGGTAACTAACAACAGGTTAAAATTAAGGAGTCTTGGTGGTGCACTGGTAAAGCAATCAGCTGCTAACCAAATGGAAGGTTGCTTGAACCCACTAGCCATTCTGCAGAAGAAAGATGAGGCAGCCTGATTCCATAAAGATTGCAGTCTTGAACACCCTGTGGGGCAGTTCTCTGTTTTACTGGGTCACTGTGAATCAGAATCAACTTGATGGCCAAGGGTTTGGTATCTGGGTTTTGTTCTTTTAGGAAACATGGTTATGAAAGATCCCCACCTAGTGAAGGACCTTTCTTCTCATTCATCACTTCCCAGAGACCATCATGGTAACACATAAAAAGACAGTAATGAAGGCATAATGGCAAAATTTAAAACTTTAGTGAGAAATTCATTAGTAATAGAGCCTTTTCAAGAAACTTAAAAAAACAGAAACAGGTTTTATTGAATTAAGAGAGAACTTTCCACACATCTTTCCTCCTCTGACATACATGTCATTCATACTGTAGAATGTAACATTTGAAGTTGATTTATTTTTAAAGACTACAGAGATTTACTTCTCCCTAGTATGGTTCAAAACCACCAGCCACTCCTCGGAAGGAAGGTTGGGCAATCCTACTTCCGTAGTGATACTGCCTCGGAAACCCAAGGAGGGGTCGCTATGAGTCGGGGCCGACTCGACGGCAAACAACAACAACAACAACAAGAAGTATGGATTCTGATGTGTAATAAATACACAGATAAGGTTTCTCTCCAGAATGGATCCAGATGATTTGCAAGCAGTGCATGCTAATTAATGACCTTGACTTCTAGCTTCCATTTATGATTTCACTCCTGCATAAATTTTCTGGTGTTTAGTGAGTACTGAGCCCCATTTAAAGGTTTTTCCACTTACTACATTGTTAAGGTTTCTCTCCCCCATGAATTGTCTGACATTCTGCAAGTTTTGATGTTTGGGTAAAAGCCATACCATATTATTTCACTAAGGTTTCTCCCCAGTATAAATTCTATAATGAGTTGTAAGGCTTTTTTATCTTGAGTTACATTTATATGGTTTCTCTCCAGAATGGATTATGCCTACTCACATCTGAATCAGATATAGGACTTCCCATGCTTTTCACCAGGAGTTCTGGTAGCATAGTGCCTAGGGCACTTGACTGCTAACCAGAAGGCTGGCAGTTCAAACCCACCAGCCACTCCTCAGAAGGAAGTTTGGGCAATCTACTTCTGTAGTGATACTACCTCAGAAACACAAGGAGGGGTCGCCATGAGTAGGGTCTAACTCGATGGCAAACAACAACAACGCTTTTCACCTGTGTAATTTTCTCTATAGTAGGAATTCGCTCATGACCCCAAAGGACTGACCAACTGCTAAAAGCTTGGCCACATTCACTACAGTGGTAAGACCTCTCCTGTATGGATTCTCAGGTGAATTTTAAGACTTGAATTCTAACTAAACTCCATGCCACATAAATTACATTTATATTGTCTTTCCAATATGGATTTTCTGGTGTCTAGTAAGGTGTGAGGGAGAGTTAAAGGCTTTGCCACACTCGTGACATTTGTAAGGTCTGTCCATCAGATGAATTCTCTGATGTTCTGTAAGGTTTGCTCTTTGGGCAAAAGCCTTCCCACACTCATTACATTTGTAAGGCTTCTCTCCAGTATGAATTCTTCGATGTTCCACAAGTTTTGTTCTTCGGGTAAATGCCTTCCCACATTCGATACACTTGAAAGGTCTCTCTCCTGTATGAATTCTCTGATGAGATGTAAGGCCTGAAGGTCGACTAAATTCTTTGCTACATATGTTACATTTATATGGTTTCTCACCAGTATGGATTCTCTGATGTCTAGTTAAGTTTGAACCACAGTAAAAGGATTTGCAGCATACATTACATTTGTAAGGTTTCTCTCCTGTGTGAATTCTCAGATGAACCGCAAGATGTCCTTTTTGAGTAAAGACCTTTCCACATACATTACATTGATATGATTTCTTTCTAGTGTAGATTCTTTGATGTTTAGTAAAATTTGAGCCACAGTAAAAGGCTTTGATACCCTCATTACACTCATAAGGTGTCTGCACAGAATGTCTTCTCTGATGATTTGTCAAGACTGATGTCTCGCTAAGGGCCTTCCCAGATTCACTATATTTGCAAGGTTTTTCTTTAATTTGTGTTTTCTGGTGTTGTGTAGGCAACAATGTATATATGAAAACTTCCCTGTATTCATTACAAATGTTGGTTTTGACACTGGAAGGGATATTTTGACATGGTGGAATTGAAGAACTACTGCTGAAAGAGTTCTCTACTTGATCACATTCAAACGTTTCCTTTCCAGATTGAAATTTTGGCATTTCTGTCAGGTGTGAATGAAAGCTTAATTCAATCTTTTTTTCAATACATATCAAGTACTTGTTTTCTGCATCTCTTCTTATATGCTGGTCTCTTTTAACAGTGAGAACTTGGTTCTGGCCTTTCATTGCTCTTTTGTCATTCCTTTCATCTTTTCCACATGGACTCTCAAACGCAGGCACATTTTCTCTGACTTGCCTGAAGTCAAAATCCCCAATGCCATGATTTTCATTTCCTTCCAACATCACTGTCGGGTATAACTCTCCTGTATTAATGATCTCTTTTGGTGATGATTCCTTGATTGCACATGTAGATGAGATACCTAAAAGATATAAAGAATCACAGGCTCCCTATTAACAACAGAAGGAAAATATTTCATATTGAAAATAGAATTTTACTTCAACAATACTACTTAAAATGAAGAGTGATGAAATTTCTCCAGCTCTGGTGGTGTAGTGGTTAAGGCACTTGGCTGCTAACCAGAAGGTCAGCTGCTCCATGGAAGGAAGATAGGGTGATCTACCGTAAAGATTTACAGCCTTGGAAACCCAATGGGTCACTATGAGTTGGAACTGAGTTGATGGCAGTGAGCTTTTTTTAATGGCCTTCAAATGTGTGGGAGCACAAAGTTCACACAATTCATCAATAAAGAAAGAAAGATTATAATGGAAGCATCAGAACACAGTTAAAGAGAAAGCCGACACACTATGGAAAATGCAACTACTGTCAGTGAAGACTATCACAGAAAGTGTGAAACAGGAACCTAACTTACTTGTAAACTTTCACCAAAAACACAATAAAACATTATTAAAATAAAGAAGAAATAATGATTACATGTATTTCAAATCCTTTTCAGGGATGCTAAATTTCAAATGCCCTGTGACTATACCACTTATACCATGGAAATACATGTAAGCCTAAGAGAAGGTGTATTTTTCTACCACCATCTTCAAGAACATATGAAAACAAGTATTACATTAATGCAGGCTGATGCAGAATCATTGTACACAAATAAATGTTAAAGAAGACAATATATATCTTAATCCAGAATAAAGTTATCCAATGAATAAGATAAGTGGCAATTCAGAACTTCAAACAAGAAAAAACACAAAATCAGGAAGAATTTAAGGAAACATCATTGTTAGAATAGCAAAATACATTTCTAAATACCTGTTTATAAACTGTCTGTACCCATGTAGTACAGGCATTTTGCAATGGGGCTTTGAACCGGTTTGAAACATTTTGAATGTGTCAGCTGCCATTTTTAAGTGGTCACCACTGCCTGTTGCCTAATCAGGTCAAAATTCCATGCACATGAGATGTGGTTGCCATACAATACGTATGCTCCATCAGCTATCACTGAAGAGTTCTGAACTGATTTGAAGCCCTGTTTTACAACAATAATGGGTGCATGGCAATTGTGTTCCATAACAGAGACTGAAAATTAGCATCAGTAAGTCACAATGAAAACTGATACATCAAACAATGTAGCAAACCATGATAAATACAGCAGGTACTTAGTAAAAAAGCAGGAAGAAACAAAATCATAGTGTGTGAAATTATAAAGACTTCTCCATTAAGAAGAGAAAGGACTTCTAATCCAGGGAGAGGAAACAGAATGAGAAAAAGAAAATATGCTGAGAATAACTCATTTTTAAATATTATATTCAGCTAAATATATAACATTAGAAGAATGAAAATTGGGATTTGCCCTTAATGGCCAAATAACTAAATGACTCAGAGCACACAATGGCTTGTAACGAAGGGTGGTGTTAGTAGCAGCAGTTGAGTACAGAAAACTTGCTGGGAATTCCAGAGACCCCTGGAGTTCACTGTACAGAGAGGTGGTCAGCATTATACCTACTGCCATCAAGTAGACTCCACCCCATAGCGACCCTTTTAGGGCTGAGTAGAACATAGGTTTCCAAGGCTTTAAATCTGTACAGAAGCAGAAAGGTTCATCTTTCTCCTGCAGAGCGGCTGGTGGGTTTGAACCACCAACCTTCTGGTTAGCAGCTGAATGCTTCAACCACTATACCACCAGAGCTCCTTGTCAGCAACATACGCAGACAAGAATGGCCAGAAAACATAAGGATACAACTGAGGTCTGAATCAACAAGAAGAGGTGAACATTATACTAAATTCAGCTTTAAAGGAAAATGGGGATAAACCAGTCTGCAAATGTTAAGTGAGGAATGAACTTCCAGACTTTTACAAGTTTTGTGGAAAATGCAGGTCATAAGCCGCAATGGTGCAGAAATACACAAAATGCAAAAAATGGGCTAAGCTTCCTGTCAAATAGAAGACATTTAATTATTCATTTGAAATACCAAGCTGCACATGATGAATACAGATAGCAGAATAAATAATAAAGCATTTGGAGCAAAAAATATAACTTGTTAAAATGTAAGCAAAACCCAAGAAGCTATGTTTAGAAGATTTCCATCGTATACAATGGAAAAAGCAACATATTTTATATAAGAAGTTATGGCACGTCGAGTCTATGCATTTCTCAGATTAAGACAGTAACTCAACACAGAAAAGTATATTCTGGGAATAATCAAAATTCCTAATGTAAAAATTCAATTAATTTAGGTGGGAAAAGTGAACTTTGGGAGAAGGTACCAAGTCTGGTGAAACAAAAGTAAAAGGAATATGATATAATCCTATACCTAGAAAACCCAAGAGACTCAGTCAAAAATCTACTAGAACTAATTGAGAGACTTAGCATCGTGGCAGAATACAAGATCAACATCCAAAAATCAGTTGCATTCCTCTACACCAGCAAAGAGATTGCTGAAAAAGAAATAAGGAAATCAATACCATTTACAATGGCTACCAAAAAAAAAAAAAGTAAAAGGAATAAGAAGATCAGATTTAAAAACAAACTTCTGGAGGTTTCGTAGGTTTTTGAGAAATGGATGGTTGACTCCTAACCTTCACCCCTTGCCCAGGAAACCTTCTTGTAAAATAGATAAAACAATATTCATTCTTCAATCTCATAGTTTCACAAAGTACAGATGAAAAGCACTGAACACTAACAGTATCATGAAAAATGTGTAACTGATGGTTAAAAAAATAAAAGCCAGTTCATTCATAAAACCTGGAACCATGCAAGGCAAAAGCAGGAGTACCTTACACGGGTGAAACAAAACCAGCAACAAAAATGGGTCATCGCTCAGCTGCACAAGTTCCCTCAGTAGCATGCATCAGCGGGCATGTGTTGAAGGAGAATGACGAAGGCACTCACATGGGAAGAACAAAGTGACATGACCAAGAGTCTGGTGCAAAGCCTCACAGCTAGGAGAGCGTGTGGACACGGACACTGCCGTCACTAAGAGACTCCTACAGCTGTCACTGTGTCTCAAGGGAAACGATAATCAAAATTCCTAATGGAAAAATTCGATTAACCTAAGCGTAACTGGAGGAGCTCTGGTGGTGTAGTGCCTAAGGCACTTGACTGCCAACCAGAAGGCTGGCGGTTCAAACCCACCAGCCACCCCTCGGAAGGAAGGTTGGGCAATCTACTTCCGTAGTGATACCGCCTCGGAAACCCAAGGAGAGGTCGCTATGAGTTGGATCCAACTCAACGGCACATAACAACAAATAAGCGTAACTACTTTATCAATACTGCCACACTGCCCTTGAGAAACACAGTGACATGCCACCAAAAACCTGACACTTTGGAACCACTTATCAGTCTGGCTCCTGGGGCCTTTGTTTTCTTAGCTTTCTGGGACATGCTGATCCTTTTACTCACTGGCTTCAAGAGGTACTTCGGATTCATTAGGATAATACTGGCACATACTAATTGCACCTGCTCAGCCCCCGCAGTGAATTGCTTGCTGTGGCCCTTCTAGCCATGTCCTCCATTCTTGATGTGCTGTAAATCCCATTATCCATGCCTGTGTGGGGTGGGGTGGTAGTTAAGGTCAGGAATCAACTTGGCTGGGCAGCTGGTAGTAGTCGTTCCCTATAATGACTGGCAATCAGCTCTGTGATGGGATTTTCCTTGAGCTGCTGATTGTTAAAGCCAGCCATTTAGGTTATTTCTGTTGGGGCAACACAGGTGGGATGTATCTTGAGTCCTGCCTTGCTGGAGGGTATAATTCAAATCACCACCCGTAGCTTCCTTGAGGATATACCTACGAATCTCCCGGGAAGATTTCCTCTCCTCTCGCTCCGGTTCTGTGTCTTGGCTCATCCTCATCTCACCCCTGGATTTGGGACAGCAGCCGTCTATCTGATCTGCTGATCGAGGTTCATCAAACCCTGAAAATTGGGAGGCTCCTCCCGACCCACTCACGGTCCCCGGGCTCGCCAGCCTGCCAGCCTCCACCACCACTACGTGAGGTAATCCCTTGGGTGTCTGTGAGTTCTGTGAGGCATTACAGCAAAATACAGAACCCTAAGATGGGGGAGATTACTGAGAGGAGGAGGAGTTAATGTCTGAAATGATGGAGTGACACGGTAGTTTGGACATTTGGGACATCTTTAACCTCTGCCTCATGGGGACTGGCCTTGTCCTAAAAGAAATTGTGCAAGCAGCCCCCTCTTTGGGGAAGTCTACCTCACACTGTCTGGCCCCTAAAGGATAGGGTGTCACAGCCAAACCACAGTGGAAGTTCCGAATCTAGGAATGTGTAGTTCAAAAGCAAGTTTCAGAGGTAAACATCAAACAAACAGGAGAATACCAAGAAGAGCTCAGGCTTTTCAACGTTCCACGCTATGCCGAGAGCAGGAAGGAGGAAAAAAATACGAGACCTGGGAGTAAAGGAAGGGTGTCAGAACTGGTGAGGTCCTTTTGGAGGGGCTGTGTGCTCGGCCTATAGAGTTCAAGCTTAGAACCAGAAGGATGAACTACAGCTGCCATGTAGGACTGGGGTTCTAGAAAAGTATCCGCCTACTGCCTTTACAGTAAAGTCCGAATGTCAAACCCACTCTCCCGTCACACATACTCCTTAAATCGTGTAGAAATCAGAAGAGATGCAGTGACAGCAAGGCCCTGGGAAAGCCCTGTGATGTCCTAGGGCTCCTCTGCAGGGAAGACCTGGCAAGGACTCGCCGTCTCCTGAGCAGAATGAGGATAGCAGCTGGGTAGGCGGTTCAAAACGACGGAGGCCTCTGCTCTGCCCTGGGAGAACTGAGAGTTGACAATGAGAGGGAACCGAGCCCAGCGGGAGAAACCAAGAAGGCACGGGGAGCCCGCAGCCCTACTCATCCCTCTCACAGCCACACGCAAAGGACCTCATCAAAACAGCCAAACCCACTGCCCGCGAGTCGATTCTGACTCACAGGGCTTCCAAGGCTGTCAATCTTTATGGAAGACCAAACCACACCCACTGCCACAGAGTAGATACTGACTCACAGCGCCCCTAGAGGACAGAGTGGAACTGCCCCCCAGGGTTTCCAAGGCTGTCAATCTTTATGGAAGCAGACTGTCTCATCTTTTTCCTGAGGAGTGGTTGGCAGGTTCAAGCCAGCAACCTTTTGCTTAGCAGCTGAATGCTTTAATCCCACCACCACCACAGGGACCACATAACAGCATGCTATATCAAATTACAGGAGCTCTGATAGCGTAGTGCCTAAGGCACTTGACTGCTCACCAGAAGGCTGGCAGTTCAAACCCACCAGCCACTCCTCGGAAGACAACAATCTACTTCCGTAGTGATGTTGTTGTTGTTATGTGCCATCAAGTCAGACCTGACTCATAGCGACCCATCCTTGGGTTTCTGAGGCAGTATCACTATGGAAGTAGATTGCCCCACCTTCCTTCCGAGGAGTGGCTGGTGGGTTCGCCAGCCTTCTGGTTAGCAGTCAAGTGCCTTAGGCACTGTGCTACCAGAACGAGCTCCTAGTGATACTGCCTCAGAAACCCAAGGTGCGGTCGCTATGAGTCAGGTCTGACTCGATGGCACATAACAACAACAACATAGGCCGTCACAGACTTTGCCTGTCTCTGCTTGAGGTGGACCTCCACTGGAGGGCACACGTCACACATCTGAAGATAGTGATCGAGAGACAGGTAAAGAGTGAGGAAGGAAACATGCCCTTTGAGGACCTACAAAAAGAAACAAACTTGGGTTTTCCAATTTGGAGAGAATTTCACCAAACTGCCTCTAATGGTGTTTTTTTCCCCCTAACCATCTGACCTTCTTCTCCACATCTGACTTCTTGTTAACATCTTGATATATTCTCATCTAGCTGGATATTTTCCTATTTTCATCTTATTCTCCACAATCCACTTCAGTGTTTGCACGAAGAACACAGGCTTCAAACTCCATCAAGCAGAGGAGGGGCTCACAAGAAACTCACAGGGGAAAACGCCAAGACATACAAGGGCAGAGCCTGACTTCTGGAGGGAAGCTGCTCACCGAGCGAGACCAGGTTCCTGTAGTTCTCCAACATCACGTCCCTGTACAGAGCCCTCTGAGCAGGGGCCAGGCATGCCCACTCCTCCCGGGAGAACTCTATGGCCACATCCCTGAAGGTCAACAGTCCCTGCAATAGAAAACACATCTCACCAAGTGCACAGGGGAGAGTTCTGACAGACCAGTCACCATGGTTCTGGGCATAGAAGCTCGCACCCATACACGTATACAAACATTTACTGAAGTAAACATAGTCAGAAGGCGCTCTGGTAGCACAGTGGTTAAGGCATTTGGCTGCTAACCAAAAGGTCAGTAGTTCAAACCCACCAGCTATTCCACAGAAGAAAGATGAGGCAGAAACTGCTTCCATAAAGATTTACAGTCTTGGAAACCCAATGGAGGTTGCTGTGAGTCGGAATCAACTCAATGGCAGTAGTTTGGTTTGGTTTTTGCGAGCATGGACAGAGACCCTCCCCTGTTTTCTTGATTCTGATCCTGATTTGTATCCTTTACAATAAAGTAGCAACTGTCAGCACAGTGGTTTGTGTGTGTTCTGTGAATCCTTCCAGCACATTATCAAACCCAAGGGAGCAAGAGCCAGCGGGTCGGCAGTGAGGGAGACCAGGAGGACTCCCAGGCGTCTGGCTGGCATCTAAAGTTCAGGGCAGACGCAGGAGTCTGCAGGACTGTGTGTTTATCTTGTGATACCTGGCCTCACTCCAGGTGGGTCAGCTCAGAGGAGTTAAGTGCTACATGTACAGCTGCTGTTAGAAAAGAAGTGAAACAGAGGGGACTCCCAGGATTGCTAAGAGATGCATGGGCACGGATCAGTATGCTTGCTACCAGACTAGAGGGAACTGGGATTTGATTTTCCAGCAAATGTGTTGTGAATGGTTTAAAGAAACTCCTGCTAGTAGACATTTTGGAAGGTTCCCTATTTTAAAGCTGAGTAAGGAATACAGCACGCTCCGTCCCTGCCGTCTGTTCCTGAGCTTTCCCTCCATTTCAAGTCATTAGTATGGTGGACCTAGCAACACAGATTCACTTGCTTAGCTTCATATGTATTAAAAAGTCAGGCAGAGGGAGTTGCCCATCATAAGTCTTCTTTTCCAGAATATTCAGCTGTTCCTGCAGATTAACACAGCACATACCATATTTTTGCACAAATAACACACATTATATATATATGTATTTTCAAACCACTCAACCTCCTGATGTGTCACTATGACTGTACATGTTATTTACATGGGTACGTTACCTGCAAAAGATATGGTAAATGAGCCTTTGCTTTAATGCTGGGTAAGACAGCTGCCAGGGCACACAGAGGCAGGCCCTAACCCCTCCCTACTTCCCACCCTCAAAGCTCCTCCTGAGCTCCCTCCCCATCTCCACCCAGGCCTTCGGTGAAACCCAACCCACGATGTTCCCCAAATGGATACTCTTCACAAGTGCCACGTCCCCAGGTCACAGTGAAGTGGACTCTGTGGTGGGGGGAGAGGGGATGAGGGAAGCCTGGGTGAGTGTGAGCAACCATGCCAGGCAGGACCCGGCAGAGTCAGAGGAGACAAGCACACTCTCAGGACAGCATTTCAGGGAGGAGAGAACAGAGCCACCAACTGGGAATATGATAGTTACCTGGGACAGAGCCATTCCGGATGCCTCTTTCCTTCCTCCTCCTCCTCCTCCCAGCTTCTGTCTCAGGCAAGACCAGTCTCAAGAAGTCGATCCTGAATGTGGACAATGTGCTATTAAATGGTTACAATCAACACTCCCCCATCCCAGATCACAGCCACACACACAAGGAGGACTACACCATGGGGAAAGATGGTCCCTGCTGTCCACTGCCCCAGGAGGGACTCAGAGACAATAATCTCCGACACAGAGACCAACAGGTGCATTTACCACCCTCTGCTCCTGGAGAAGCCCACCCTTGGCTGCAGCAGGGGGATCTGACTGAGCTCCTCTTCAGGTTCCAGACCTGGCCCAGATACCAAGGCCAAGCAGAACAGAGCACTCCTCCCCTGCCCCGAACAGGGACTGGTTTCGGCCTCAGAAATGGAGAACCCAGCGCCTTGGTTCTCAAAGCTGCATGCAGATTAGAATAACCTGGGGCACTATTAGTCATTCTTGAGGCTGGGCCCCAACTAGACTGTTGGAAGGGGACTCACTTGGGGATGGGAGGGGAAACTAGTGATGTATTTGCAAAATGCCTCAGCAACCCAGCTTACAGCCTGCTCAGAGAAGACAAGTGCAGCACACCCAGCACCTGTGGCCCTGCTCTCCCCTGGGGCCATATTGTCACCTGGATCCAGGTAGTGCAAGGAGCAGGAGCAGAGAGAAACATGCAGAGCAGGCATTATGGGCCAGGGATGAGGGTGAGGGTGAGGCTGGAATGTTAAACAGAGAGTATCTTAGTTCTCTAATGCTGCTATAACAGAAATACCACAAATGGATGGCTTTAACAAACAGGAACTTTTTCTTTCACAGTTTAAGAGGCTAGAAGTCTGAATTCAGAGTGCTGGATCTAGGGGCTGGGTGAAGGCCCCCTGACCTTGGGCTTCAGCTCTGCCTGCCTCCTGTTCCAGGCCCACTGAAGCTGGAGGCTTCTCCTAACTCATGCAGCTGCTGGCTGCTGAGGCTAACGAACCCACAGGTGGCAAGTAAAATGGCACAATCCCAAGATCAGCAGGCAACACAGCAGGCCACTAGTTCAAAGTCCAGAAAATGGAGATGAAGACTCGGCCAAATACAGGTTCCACGTGTGCCAAAAATATTGAGACATTTCCCAAACCTTCTCCGTATACACTGGAAGCAGGCCACACTTCCAAGGTAAGGCGCCTTCGTGTACACAGCTGCTCACTGCAGATTCCATCATGGAGATGCTCACAATCGGGGAATAACTATATCCGCGTGCCCAGCCAGGCTGACACACATCCTTAACTACCACAGGGGGTCGGAGGGCATGACCCTGAGAACGCGTTACTGTAAGAAAAAGCTGAGGAGGGAAGGGTAATTACCACATGCATGTGAGGGATAAGCGCGTTCCAGGCAGAGAAATCGCCCATGTTACAGCCCTGAGGAAGAAGGAAAGAGGCCTCTTAGCAGGGAGAGGAATGTGCCAGCAGAAAACTGCTGGTAACAGGGCAGCAGCCAAGTGGGCTTTACGTACACGAAATCAAGAGGACCGGGTCGCAGGAGAAGAGTCTTCTCTAAATCCTAGAACAAGGGAGAGAACGGGCGCCGCGCGCTGCCCTCCAGAGGCGACACTGAGGGACACTAGCGGATGAGGACTAGACCCTGCGCGGGTCGTGGGTCAGAGAAAAACTTTAAGCAGGAAAACGACGCGGCAGGCGCCGTCTACACGGCCCAGGGGACCGGCCTCAGCGCGATTTTACAATGAAACGGACACGGATCCCTGGCTGGCGACAGAGAGACCAGAACTTGGAACGTCTCTTGGCCGCACGGGGATTTGCGGAGCTGGAAAGGGCGAGTGGGGAACTTCAACGTCCCTGCAGCTGCGTGTAGAGGACAGAAACCGCGAAGAGCAGGTTTAGACCAGAAAGACAGAAACTAACTCACCACACCGGGCCTTTCTCGCCACACACCCCACTTCCGCATCTGCAGTAAACTGCTCAGGCGCGAAGCATTAGCGACGCAATGACGTCAAAACGGCACCTGGGCAGGGCCAAATGACAGGGGGCGGGGTGAGAAGATGGGCCAGGCGTCGCCGCGAAGAAGGCGGGGACGTCACTGCCTCTAGATCCCTAAAGCGCTCCTTTTTCCAAGTTTGGAAACTGTTGAATAGCTTTAGTGTGAAGTGCAGAAGGCTTGCTCTCTATTTTAAGGCAAAAGCTTAGATCTGTGCAGGGCACTTAGGATGAAAGCTAAGATGCTTTCCTCCTACCAAACCCAAACCAAACTCAGTGTCCTGGACTCAGATGCGACTCACAGCAACCCCTCCTTGGGTTTCTGAGGCAGTATCACTACGGAAGTAGATTGCCCCATCTTCCTTCCCAGGAGTGGCTGGTGGTTAGCAGTCAAATGCCTTAGGCACTAAGCCACCAGAGCTCCTATATTTGGCTTACATCTTACATTTTTATAGTCTCACCTTTACTTGACATGTATTTTGGAGTAACTAGAAAGTGTACTTTTAACTTTAAAATTATTATTTTACAATATTCTGTCAGGTCTGAATCATGAAGCCTATAACATGCATTTGTAATCCTTTTCACCTGAAGAATAATTCATTTAAAAATATTTTTTAAATAATTTGATAGGGAGGTCTATTCTTTCCATAAGCCCTAAATAAAGTAAAAGTAGATTACATCCAATAGCCTCATTTGTACTCTCAATAATATTTAAGGCATGACCTGTCAATTAAGAGCTAGTATGAAGTGTGTCTTTTTCTCAAACCCAAACTTGTAGAAAATCATTCTAAGAACTCTTTAACGGAAAAGTCTATTAGATAAAAAAGCCTCTTCACGTATATTAACATTTATAAGCTCTCCATGCAACACACTGCCAATGAGTCGGATCCGACGCATAGCGACCCCTCCTTGGGTTTCTGAAGCAGTATCACTATAGAAGTTTTCACAGTGGTCAAGCACTTCTTTGCTGACAGAGAGAGAGCAGCTTGACCCACCAACCACTCCGTGGGAGAAGTAGGTATCAGTCTGCTTCTGTAAATACTAGTCTTGGAAATCCCTTGGAGCAGTTCCACTCTGTCCGATAGGGTCATTATGAGTCGCACTTGACTCAAGGGCAGTGGTTGTAGGTTGCTTTTTCCTAATGCAGTATACATTTTGTGATGGTCCATAGCATTGATGCAGTCTTTGTGATGTTCATCACATTTGAATTACCTGGTATCTAGTAAGGCTTGAACATCATTAAAGGCTCTGTCACAGTCATGAAATTTGTAGTATTTCATTCAGAAAATTAATATTGTGACAATCCCCAAAGACTGAATTTTGGATGATAACCTTGCCCCACACAGTCTATTTTTTAACATTTCTTTCCAGTATTTACTTTCTGTTGTTCACCAAGCTTGACCCCTGGTTAATACATTGCCCCATTCATTATGATTTTAACATCTCCCCCAGTTGTTTCCCAGTGTTCTGGGTTTTGGCTCACGATCTTGACCAGCAGCTCCATGGGTTTCATCCGGTACTGACACAAGAAGCACGTTCAACACATTCATAGGACCAACATCTCTACCAGGTTCCACCTTGAGACTACAACTTCCCAAGGAATTCTTGTTCTACAAGAGTGTCTGTGGGAGAAGGTCAGTCCCATCCACATTCTCATTGCTGTACTAGAACCCGAGGGTGTCTATGGGAGGGTACCTAAAGACAGGAGAACTCACGTTTGGTCTCTGTGGTGAAATGAATTTCTTCATGTACCCTTTTCCCTTGGTTCTTTTGAAAGATGGCATGAGACTTTCCCCCTAAGCTCTGAGGAGTTACTTTTGCCCTAGTTTTCTACTCAAGGGGGTCTATCGCCTTTCTTAAGCTATAAACAACTTGATTTGATAGTTTCTGTCATGAGCTGGGCAGCCTACCATGTGATTGACATGCACTTTGTAGGGATTGGTCAGTATACTGTGTGTGGCGCAGTGAATTACTTGGTATGGTTTTTCTAGCCATAGTTTTTGTTAACTCCCACCAGATTAGTGGATGGGACCATGCAAATAAGGTGTGAAGAATCCTGATGTTGGAATTGGTTAGTTTTGTCATTTTGCCAGGCTTAAAATAAGCCCTCCTAGAGGCAGAGAGTCGGGGCTGACTCGACGGCACATAACAACAACAACAGAGGCAGAGAGGGAACTTCATTGCCATCGAGAGAGGAGTTGGAGGTGCAGTGGAGTGCATCCTCGGAACCAAGATCCCTGCACTTGACCTCGTTGGCTGAGAGATGCCCTGGCAAAGAGATGGTGGCAGTGGAACTAAGAGACATGAGACAGAGCGGCAGGCTCACCTGGGCCACAGAGGCAGAGGCCAGGCTGAGAGGCCAAGGGCCAGGGAGGTGTGTCTGAGGGCCCAGCAGAGGGGAGACTGTCCTGACTGAAGAACTGTATCCCAAGTGCATTCCTGAACCTGAATTGTAGCCTGTCACTTCCCTAATAAACCCCATAATCCTGAGTATTGTCTGTGAGTTCTGTGGGGCCATTTCAACAAACTATAGAACCCAGCAGAGAAGTAGTGAGTGTCGTGGGAGGAACAGTTGGTGTCAGAATTGGTGAACGGCTGGAGGGTGGCAGCCTGCCTGGCCTTACAGGAATAAGCCTTGGGCTGCTGATGGGGATTCTGTCTTCCTCTTGTGAAGTTAGAGAAGGTCAGAAGATGCCACCTCCCTGTCCTTTCAGCACTGTGCAATAAAGCCTACCAAGAGGGGATTGGCCAGTTTGTGGCCCTGGTGGGAGGGCCATACCTTTACAATGATGAGGAGTTAGGATCTATATGCAGGTACAGCCACAGAGCTTTTTCAGACAGGAAGCTGGAAGAAACATAGAGGAGAAAAGGCAAGAGAGAGAAGCACCAGAGAGGCAGGAGGCAAGGAACCTCCAACTGTAATAACATGGGCCAAAGGCTGTAATAATGAAGACAGTAAGGCCCAGAAGGGGCTGCATGGCAAAACTGACAGTGGCAGGCTGCAAGGTGCCTGGTGGCAGAGTCAGTATTGACCGATGGAAGGGCCAAGAGCCTGTCCTAAAGAGAATGAAAGTAGCCTGTCTTCAGGGGTCCAAGAAAGCATATCCTGGCAGGGTCTCGAGGGACCTGTCCTGAGGGAACAGAGGGGAGCCCTGTGTGGCCGAGAGGGGGAGTACATAGCAGAGAGAAGCACCTGTGTGCTGGCGTGGCTGAGAGGAGCTGAGAGCTGGCCTGTACTGAAGAACAGAATGGCGTGTTCTTTGCGGAGGAGCCCTTCAGACTTTGCCTGTGTGCTTCCTGATTCTGAGTTTCAGTCTGGTGATCCTGACTCTAAGTTTTACCCTCTTGCTCCCTTAATAAACTAACTAACTTAAGTATGGTCTGTGAGTTCTGTGTGGCCCTTGCAAAGGATTACCAAACCCACAAGAGAAGTAGAAAGTGAGGTGGTGTCCGAATTGGTAAGAAGTATGGAGAGTGGTGGTCTGTCTGATGTCCACCTCAAGGGAATCAGCTTCAGGCAAACATTGCTCATTAGTCCCCCTGAATTCAGACAAGTTCTGACACTGTTGCAGCTGCTGCTGGAGCTATCAGCATTCCAGTTTCCATGCATCTCACCGCATCTATTCTGTGGCAAAAATTGAAGGAGGGCCCACTTCCTATTCGATGGGTGTGGTGGTGACGTGGGAAGAAGTATGATGATACCATCTAAAGGCACAGTCTCAAAGCACACATGTGTTTTCTGAAGACGATCTTCTCTGAGCCACAAGTGCAAAGAACAAGGAGGAAAGGGAGGGAGTGCCTGTTTCTCAGGCAAGAATATTGTTTGTCAGGTCAGGGCTCAAGTTCTCTCTTCCTCCTGAAAGTCCCTGAGTTTGGAACGTGCTTATCTTTATTTCTCTGTTGTTGTTAGGTGCTGTGGAGTCAGTTCGGACTCATTGCAACCCTATGCAAAGCCAAAGGAAACAATGCCCAGTCCTGTGCCATCCTCACAATGGGTGCTGTGACTGAGCCCACATTGCAGCCAACGTCAACCCCTCTTGAGTCTTCCTCTTTTCCACTGACCTCTACTTTACTAGTAATACATCAGACAGTGCTAGTGTTTCACTGCAACTCATATCACCAAACATGCTGTCCTTTTCCAGGGACTGGTTCCTCCTGATACCACGTCCAAGTGCATGAGGCAAAGTCACCTCTAGGGGGCACTGTGGTTGTATTTCTTCCAAGACATATTTGTTCACTGTTCTGTCAGTCATGGTCTATGAATATTCTTAGCCAACACCGTAATTCAAATGCATCAATTATTCTTCACACCACATTGGCTGGTATCACAAGGTGGTCTTTCTGGCTTGGCCAACACTCACCTTTATCACTGGATTACCATAATCTATAAAGTAAGGAGGCTTAAAGGAAAAAAAAAAAAAAAAAAGCTCACTGCCCCAAGTCAGATCCAAATCAAAGAGGTATCTCCTTGAGTTTCAGAGACAGAATCACCACGGAAGTAGATTGCCCAACCTTCCTTCCAAGGAGTGGCTGATGGCTTTGAACCATCAACCTTCTGGTTACCAGTCAAATGCCTTAAGCATTACACCACCAGAGCTCCATAGATAAGAAAGGCTCAATCAAGAAATTCTCAAGCACTGAAGGCCAAATTATTTTGAGTAAAGTTAAATTCTTTACTCCAAATCAAACCCACTGCCATCAAGTTAATTCCAACTCATACGCTTGTGCTTACTCACTGATCTGCACTGAACACGTTCCCTTGTTACCCTACCGAGAGGGACCAGGTTTCGGGAGCAAGGTAAGCACAGGCGTAGCACAGAGTAGCAGGCCGGAAGAGCAGGAGGAAGGGGTGGAACCCAGGAAGCCA
>NW_006922560.1:193738-207295 GCF_000298275.1 Orycteropus afer afer
GTGGGGCTGGTGCGGGATCGGGCAGTGTTTCGTTCTGCTGTGCATGGGGTCGCTATGAGTCGGAAACGACTCGACGGCACTTAACAACAACAACAACATAGCAACCCTTTGGACGAGAGTAGAACTGCCCTATAGGGTTTCCAAGGCTGTAAATATTTATGGAAGCAGCCGGCCTTATCTTTCCCCTACAGAGTGGCTGATGAGTTCAAAATGCCGGCCTTTTGGTTAGCAGCCAAATGTTTTAACCACCTTATTGTTTTGCCCACAGCCACCTAATTCAACTATCTTCACATTCATAGAACAACTCCACTTAGCAATTTTTTGTCTTCTCTGTAAGGCTATACCATACTAATGCATTAAAATTATTAATGCATAGTTTATGTTGTTCTCTGTCTTTGATATAAATATGAATTATTCTAAATTTCATTTTCACTGTTTTTAAAAATCATGTTATATGAGCTTCACAGAGTGCTGGAAGATGTCTTATTCTTTTTAAAAAAATGCTCAGTTTAAAGAATTTGTTAACTACTTGTTGCTGGAAATTTTCTTAAATTGCCCTTAAAATACATTTCCTAAAATATCTGGGATATATTTTTTTACTGCCTTATAATTTCAAAGTAAAATTTATTTATTAGGTGCCCCTCCCTCAGGTAATATATCAGTACTTTTCCCCCTTGAAAATAAGCAATTGATCCTGGATACAAAAATAAAGGTTGGGCGATCTACTTCCACAATGATACTGCCTTGGAAACCCAAGGAGGGGTCACTATGAGTTGGATCCGACTCAGTGGCAGTGAGATTTTTTTTTTTATATATATTCCCTCTGTGATTTGATATTTCTTCCAAGTGTAAAACAGCTTTTTATACATTTCCAGTGTCTCTATTTTTATTTCTTGATTAATGTAGCGATGTTTTCATATTTTTCTCAAATCTGTATTTATTGGTAAAGTCGATCATTGCATATTATAGGTGATAAATTGTAAGACAGAGTCCTTCTACCTTGTGACTTAATACCAGAGGATAGAGGGGAAGATTGGATGAACTGAATTCTCTCTGACTTCAAGTGTGTAAATGCTTGATGAAAGCTTACCAGATACAAAACATTTGTAAGGCTTCTCTCCAGAAGGAATTCTCAAATGAATTGCAAGCTGCCATTTTAAGTACTTACCTTGCATTATCAGTTTGCAGACTCCTGAATCCATGGCTGGTCTCAGGTATCTAGCCCTGTGCAAAAAGTTCACAGAGGCAGCATCTTCTAACCTCCTCTAACTTCACAAGAGGAAGACAGAAGCACTATCAGCAGCCCAAGGGTTATTCCTATCGGGAATTCCTCTGAGGACACACATGCCGCCACCCTCCAGCCTTTTTACAAACTTTGACATCAACCGTCCCTCCCACCGTACTCACCACTTCTTTGCTGGGTTCGATTAACTCGTTGCAACGGCCACACAGAACTCACAGTAACAGGCTACGATTCAGGTTCAGGAACGTGCTCAGGATACAGTTCTTTGATCAGGACAGTGTCCCCTCTGCTGTGCCCTCAGACACACCTGTCTGGCCCTCAGCCATGGGTCATGCCTCTTAGTTCCACTGCCACCATCTCTCCCAGGGTGTCTTTCTGCCAAGGTGTCTTTCAGCCAAGGAGGTCCAGTGCAGGGAGCTTGGGTCCACGGATGTGCTCCACTTCACCTCCAACTCTTCTCTCGTGATGGCAGCGAGACCCCCTCTCTGTCTCTAGCAGGGTTCATTTTAAGCCTGGCATAGTGACAAAACTAACCAATCCCAACATCAGAGTTCTACACACATTGTTTGTATAGTCACACCCAGTAATCCAGTGGGAGTTATAGAGACTGTGCTAGAAAAGCCATACCAAATAATTCACTGCACCGCACCATGTGACAAGGGATATTTTCACCTGGCTCAGGGTTGTGGGGATGAACGCTGATGCACTAACCCTGTGTGGTTAGTGTCAGCTGTGGAAGTGGCTGGCCACCAGGAACAGAGATGTGGGATGGTGCACTCCAATGATTTTCTCTTAAATATGACCCTTCTGGCCCCAGGTTTGTAATTGGCACAAATGATTGCTTGGTTAACAGTCTGCCCTGTGACTGCTGTATTTTATACATATTGCAGGTATTTGATTTGCAATTCAAATAGTGATTTGAAAATCCAGCCAATAGGATTGTCTGACTTGCAAGTCTGCGAGCGGAGTGCTCAGTCTGTGGTCCTGCTGAGAGTGAGTCCTTTGACCCTGTGCTGAGAACCTTGTAGACCCAGAAGACAGAGCTGTAACAATGAAGACAGTGAGAGGCCCAGAAGGGGAACTAATGGCAGAGAAAAATGAGAAGCACAGCAGAGATAAATCATAGAGAAAGATTATAGCCTTGGAAACCCTATGAGGCAGTTCTGTTCTGTCCTCTAGGTATGCTGTCATAATAGACTTGACAGCAGTGGGTTTGGTTTGGGCTCTGGTTCTGTAAAGACTGACAGCCTTGGAAACTATGGGCCAGTTCTACTCTGTCCTACAAGGTTGCTATGGGTTGGAATCAGCTCCATGACAATAGGTTTTGGAATACAACCCAATGGTTTCACTAAAGACAATCTGATCAAGTTTTTACATTCAATTGTTGAGCTTGTACACTGTAATTATCAAATTAACAGAAACAAATGTATAGTTTTGATTGTTTATTTTGTGATCACCAAGGGACTACCCAATTTGATCCATCACTTCCTGACGATGGCTTATTCCTTTATTGTGTAATCAAGATCAAAAGTAACATTTTCAAACTATTTTTATACACATAAGCAAGAAATTAAATAAAATGAACAGAATGATATGATTTACTTGGAATTTGGGAGGATGGATGAATGAAGCAGAAATTCACTTCTGGAAATTTCACAAGATATGTGTAGTATACGGATGGGAGCAGTATGCCAGGATTGTTTTAAAGACACACCTTGTCTTATTGCACTTAACTTTACTGCACTTTTTACAAATTGAAGACTTGTGGCAACCCTGAGCAAAGCAAGCCTATTAGCTACATTTTCCTAACAGCATGTGCTCACTTAGTGTCTCTGTGTCTGATTTTAGGAAGTCTCATAATAGTTTAAACTTTTTCATATTGCTGTTGTACACTTTAATAGACTACCAAACCAAAACCAAACTCACTGTCATCGAGTTGATTCCAACTCATAGCAACCCCCATTGGGTTTCCGAGGAGGTAAATCTTTTTGGAAGTAGATTGCTCCATCGTCCTTCCACAGAGCAGCTGGTGAGTTTGAACTGCCAACCTTCTGGTAAGCAGTCAAATGCCTTAGGCACTGTGCCACAAGAACTCCTTTAACAAACTATAGTATATTGTAAACATAACTTTTATATTGACTGGGAAACCAAAAAATTCATGACTCAATTGTGATATCTGCTTTATTGTGGCAGTCCAGAACTGAACGAACAGTATAGGCATGCCTATAATTAATCTCATCATTTCTGCACATTGTATGTGTGGACACATTATTTATGAAAAATATGGTAATATATCATGAGATTATGACTGACCACATTGCTTACATTGAGAAGGTTTCTTTCTGGTATAAATTCTCTGTGGACCTCAAGTGTGTAAACACTTGATAAAAGCTTACCATATATAAAACTTTTGTAAGTCTTTTCTCCAGAATCAATTCTCAAATGATTGAAGTTGCACATCTTAACCAACGACCTTGCCTTATAGACTACATTTATTATTTCAGTCCCACAGGAATTTTCTGGTGTTTAGTGAGGACTTAGCCTGACTTAAGCTCTGGTGATGCAGTGGAAAAGACATCCAGGTGCTAACCAAAATGTTAGCACTTTAATCTCCCCAGCTACTCTACAGGAGAAAGATAAGGCAGTCTGCTTTCATCAAGATTTACAGCTTTGGAAACCTACTGGGGCAGTTCTATTCTGTCTTATAGGGTTGTTATGAGCCAGAATTGACTTGGTGGGAGTAGGTAGTGAGTTTTTAGCCCCACTTGAAGGTTTAGCCACTTATTACCTTAAGGTTTCTCTGTTGTATGGATTCTCATATGAATTATAAGGTATGAATTCCAATTAAAGTCTATGCCACATATATTATAGTTATATGGTTTCTTCCCAGTATGGATTCTCTGATGTCTAATAAGGTGTGAGACAGAATTAAATGCTTTGCCATACTCATGACATTTGTAAGGTCTCTACATGAAATGAGTTCTCTGATGTTCTATAAGGTTTGCTCTTTGGGTAAAAGCCTTTCCACATTCATTACATTTATAAGGTTTTTCTCCAGAATGAATTCTGTGATGTTCCACAAGTTTTGTACTTCGGATAAATGCCTTACCACATTCAATACATTTGTAAGGTCTCTCTCCAGTATGAATTCTCTGGTGAGCTGTAAGGCCTGAAGGGCGACTAAATTCCTTGCCACACTCATGACATTTGTAAGGTCTCTGCAGCAAATGAATTCTCTGATGGTCTATGAGGTTTGCTCTTTGGGTAAAAGCCTTCCCACACTCATTACATTTGTAAGGCTTCTCTCCAGTATGAATTCTTCGATGTTCCACAAGTTTTGTTCTTCGGATAAATGCCTTCCCACATTCAATACACTTGAAAGGTCTCTCTCCTGTATGAATTCTCTGATGAGTTATAAGGCCTGAATTTCGAGTAAAGACCTTGCCACATACATTACATTTATATGGTTTCTCACCAGTGTGGATTCTCTGATGTCTAGTTAAGTGCGAGACTTTAGTTAAAGATTTTCCACATACATTACAGGTGTACGTTTTCTCTCCAGCATGAATTTTCCGATGTTCTACTAGTTTTGATCTTTGGGTAAAAATATCACCACATTCAATACATTTGTAAGGTCTCTCTCCACTATGAATTCTATGATGAGTTGTAAGCCCTGAGTGTCGACTGAATATCTTGCCACATATGTTGCATTCATATGGTTTTTCACCAGTATGGATTCTCTGATGTCTAGTCAAGTTTGAGCCAAAGTTAAAGGCTTTGCCACAAACATTACATCTGTAAGATTTCTCTCCTGTATGAATTCTCAGATGAGCTTCAAGATGTCCATTTTGAGTGAAGACTTTCCCACATACATTACATTTATATAGTTCCTTTTGAATACGGAGTCTTCCATGTTTAGTGAGGTTTGGGGCACTGTAAAAGGTATTGAGAATTTCATTATGGGTTGTACCCACTCCTCTGTCATTCCCTTCATCATCCCTCCTCTGATGCTGAAACTCACGTGCACTTCCCATGACTTACGTGAAGTCAAAATCCTCAGTGCCATGACTTTCGGGTCTTTCTAATATCACTCTCTGGAATGAGCCTCCTTTATTAACGATCTCTTTTGGTGATAATTCCTTGATCACAGATTTAGAAAAAACATCTAAAAGACAAAAAAGAACCATAGGCTTCCTATTAAAACCAGTTGCAAAATATTTTATATCAAAAACTGTCATTTTCTATCAACAAGATACTTATAAATGAGAGTTTTTAAAGTTTTACCCAGAAGCCTTCAAGTGATCAGAGACAGAAAATCAATGGGATTCCTCAATAAAGATAAGATGATTTCATGTAATTCAGATGATTTTAGGGGAGCCGAGTTTCAAATACCCTATGCCCATACCACTTACGCTATGTAAAAACACATAAGCCCTCAGAGATGGCCACTATTCTACAGCACACACAGGTGACAAAGATGTGTGGCTGTCTTACATTAAAAAAGAAAATAAATAAGCTCAGATGTATGTAATGTAATGGTAAATATTTTTAAATAAAGTTTTCTAACAAATAAATAAAAGGCAATTCAGAATTTAAAAAAATCAAAAAGCATGGATAGGTAAGGAAAAAATTCAAGTAAACACTATTTTAAGAATAACAAAAGTATCTGTACTCATGTAAGATAGGCATTTGGAACATTAACAACTGGTTCAAGGTTGTTATATTCCATAACAGATACTACAAAACAATCCTCTGTAAATCACAATGAAAGTTAATTCACAACACAATCGAGTAAAGCCTGAACAATCCAGTGTGTACATAAACAAACACAAAAACACAAAATTATAGTCTGTGCAATTACCAAAAAGTGTCTTTCGAGAGATTTTTGAAATCTCACACTCCATGTATACATAATATTAAAGTCATATAGTGATTTACCCTCAGTGGGTGAACAACTATATTAACCAAAGTGCAGAATGCTTGTACCGAAGGGTGGTATTAGCAGAAGTGTAGAAACATTTTCCTGCAGTTCAACTGAGGCTGATGGAAGAAGTTACTGGACAGCATGGTGGGCAGCAACATAAGCAGCCAACAGCGGCCAGAGAAAACAAGACAGCACTGGAAGGTGAGCCAAGAAGACCAGGGAATGTTATACTAAATTCAGTTTGAAAGAAAAACAAGGAACATATGTTGGTCTTCAAATGTGAGGAATGGAATTTTCAAATGTGAAGAATGAAATTTCCAAACCTTTATTAATTCTGTGGAAAACACTACCGTCATGTGAGCCTTTTCCTCAAGAGTTTGTGAATTCTGTGAAATATGGAACTCTAAGACAGGAGGGAGAGTATTGAGGGGTGGAGGAGGAGGAAGTGATGATGGAGAGGGTCCATCAGAGATGACGGAGTGGCACAGCGATTTGCAGAAGATGGACACTGGAGACATCTTTAACTTCTGCCTCCTAGGGACCAGCCTTGTGCTGATCCTTTTGAAAGAAATTATTCAAGCACCCAACAAGCTATGCTTAGAAAACTAAAAATATACTATAGAAAAAGCAATGAGCTCTGGTGGCACAGTGGTTAAAGCATTCAGCTGCTAAGCAAAAGGCTGGTGCTTCTAACTCACCAGCTGCTCTGTGGAAAGAAGTCTGCTTCTGTACAGACTGACAGCCTTGGGAACCACATAGGGCAGTTCCACTATGTTGTAACGAGTCACTATTAGTTGCAATTGACTCAATGGCACTTTTTTTTTCTTTTTAATGGAAAAAAATAACCTATTTTACGTTGTAATTATGGCATGTTAATTTATATATTTGTCAGATTAAGAGAGTCACTTAACACAAAGGCTATATATATTCCAAAGATTCCCAAAGTTCCTAATACAACAAATTCTATTTAAATGGGAAAAGTAACGTTTGTCAGTGCAGTGGAGTGAACTGCTACCATATAGCCCTTGTAGCCATGGTCCTACAACTGCCACAAAATGATTTGGTAGGACCATGCAAATAGGATGCTCACGGCCCACCCAGAGGACTGCACAGCTTTCTAATGCAAATAAAGTGCATGGAACCCTTGTAGGGTCAGTGTTGCCATTCCACTTAAAAGGAACCCATACCAGAGACTGAGGGGAACCTCACTACCAGTGAGAAGAGACGGGAGTGGAGTGTGTTCTTTGGACCCAGAGTTCCTGCCCTGAGAACTTAATAGACCCAGTAGACAGAGAGCTGTGACCCAGAGAGGGGGCAAGATAGTGAGAAGTGGCAGCAAGCACAAGTCCATCCAGAGGGAAGGAGGCAGCAATAGAAGGCCCGGGAGACCAGCGCGGGAAGGTGCAGTGGTCTTCCCGGCCCACAGAGGCAGCTGTGATGGATGTGCAGACCCACAGAGTGGGACAGTTAAGCACCTTTAGGCAGGAGGCTTGCTGGGTTGCTGGCAGAGTGAGGGGTCTTTGGACACATGTTGGGGAACGAGGCTTGCCAACCATGGAATGAGAGAGTTGAACACTGTTGGGCAGGAGGCATGTGGAGGACTGTGGTGCCTCTGGGCACTTATCGGCAGAGCTAAAAAGCTTCGAAACCAGAACAGCAGAAGCCAGGCCCAAGCGTGGGTCAAGGCTGAGACTGTGGGCCAGTCCCGATCAAAGAACAGTATGCTGAGTTGTTCCTTTTACTTCCAAGTTAGGTCTGATCCTGAATTGTAGTGTTGTTCTCCTATCAAACCCCATTGCTATTAGTATGATCTGTGAGCTTAGTGTGACCACTGTAACAAAGTACTGAACCCAGCAGAGAAATAGAGAGGGACAGCTTGGGTCACAACTCGTGAAAACCTGGGAGTGGAGGTAAGTCATAGGAGTCAGCTTTTTACGGTGCTGGTAGAGCAGGGTGTCTCTGGGCACTCGTGTGAGGAGCTGAAAGAGCTTAACACTTGTTGAACAGAGCAGGGGCCAACAGGAGGTCTGTTCTGATGGGGCTGAGAGGAGCCTGTCCCAGGGGGGACCAAGGTGCCTGTCCTCAAGGAGCCAAGAGAGGACTGTTCTAAGGGGGCTGAGATGAGGTTTGCACTGCTGAAGGGGCTGTGCACAGCAGACAGAAAGGCCTGCTTGCACGGGTGAATGGAGCTAAGGGAGCTGTCCTACACAAACAAGGGAGACTGCCTACTGGTCTCAAGTTGTAGCCTGCTGATCTTTAGCCTGTGTTACTTTCCTAATAAACCATATAACCATGTGTACTGTCTGTGAGTTTACCTAATACTGTGTATGTGTGGCTACTGCATCGAATTATTGAAGAGAACAGAGAAATACACAGTGCCATGGCAGGCATGGCTGGTGTCAGAATAGGCCAAGGTTTGAGAGTGGAGGTACATCTGACCTCCACCTCATAGGAATCACGTTGGGGCTGATCCTGATGGTGATTCTCACTCAACTTGAAGTCAGACAAGGTCTGACACTATTCCCAGCACACTACGGCTACCACATTGTGAACAAAAAAGGACACAAATGAAGAGACACAGGAACAGATCTAGGAAGGGCTCTGAGCTAAGCTCAGACAGGGAGTGGTCCCTGGATGAGGCTTTGGTGTCTCTAGGGACTGTCCCAGGGAAGGATAATCGTCCCAAGAACATGTTCTTGAGAACCAGCAGGCACCCAGAACTTCTGAGTTCAAAGCCTTTTACTAGCCTCACTGCATAGTCATGATTGGTAGGGTCACAGGCCCGCCCATTCTGAGCTTAGTGATAAGGTGGTGTCTGTGTAAGCCCCACTCATATGCACAAATTCTATAATGTTTCCTGCCATTTTTTGATAAAAAAGGCATCTTCATGTCTACTCTGGGAATTCTAAGGATTATCTTTCAGGAATCAAAGGCAAAGGCCAAGTGGAGCTCTTCGTCTAACAGGGGCCTGAACAGACAGGGAGGGCTTAAGAAAGCCCATGTTCAGTGGAGTAGCTGGCACCGTTTTGCTGTCTCCTGAGACAGTCACCCAATATGGGGAGGGAGAAAGGGAGGTAGACTGGTTCCTCAGGACAATGGAGGCCTCAGCTTGGACCTGTATCAACTGACAACTGAGGACCAGATGGAATCAAGTATAGAAGAAACCAAGGGGGCAAGAACATCCACCTTGTCCCTCTCAGACAAGCCTCCCAGAAGCTCACAGGCACCATATAATAGATGTAGGTCATGTTAGACTTTGCCTTTGTCTCTGCTGGAGCTGGACCACCACTGGAGGATGGACTTTACAAATCTGAGTGACGAGGGGAGGGGCCAGGAAGGAGAGTAAGGAACAAAAGTTCCTTTGGAATACTGGAAGAAATAAACTTATGTCTTCCCCATTTGGGGTTTTTCCCAAACAATATGTATTGGTATTGTTTCTTTTCTAACCATCTGAGCTGGTACCTTTGTTCACTTCTGGATACATTTCCACCTACCTGGGGCGTCTGCTATATTCAACTTGTCCAACGTCCAGGGCTCTGTTCCTGTCTTCAGAATGGAGATAACACTCCACTGGGAAGGAGAGATTCCTGCTTATAAGAAAAGGAATGTAATAGGCTGTAGCTTTTCCAGAGCAAAATCCCAGCCATCTGTTCAGCTTAGAACCTCACAGATGACTCTAGGAGATTATTTCAGAAGTTCATCCACCGACTGCCTCCTTCAGATGCTGACGGAATGTATTAAACACGCAGATACTTGCTCTCTCCCATGAGCTATTGAATCCGAAGCACAGACAGCAAGTCACAGAGCTGGATCTATTAAAGGTAAGCTACAAGGTCCAGGCAGAAACTTGGAATGGCATATGTATTTGATGTGTATATTCTCTACAACAAAATTAAGTACATTTTAATAGAAGTTTCCAGTAGAAGAATCCAGTTTGCTGTTTACTCACTGTGTTAGACTGGGTTCTCAAGAGAAACAAAACCAGTAAAGCTTATAGAGAGAGAGAAAGGGAAATTTATCTTAGGAAAATGGCTCACACACTTATAGAAGCTAGCGAGGCCAAAGTTCTTGGATCAAACGTCAAGCTGGAGGCTTTTCTCAACTCACACAGCTGCAGGGGCTGAGGAGCTCAAGGTTGGCAGGCAGTATACCGGCTGTTGACGCCAACGAATGACAAATCCAAGATCTCCAGGCCGAATGGTGGATTGTTTGCTCACACACAGTTGTAGGCAGCACAATAGAATCCTGATCCACAGAAGAGTGTCTCTTTTCCAGGATGCCCATAAATATGCTGGAAGCAGGCCACACCCCTAGGGAAACTCCCTTTCAACGGACTGACTGCTCAAAACATATACATCTGATCCCATCATTGGAACAAAGCATATCACAATTGCTTAAACCACACAGAATTGTGGTTCTGCCAAGTCGACACATTGCTCCAAGTATCACACTCACGTATGCATTTTAACTATAGTTCCTAGATTTATGTAATTAAAATTTTAAGCTTTCTGGAAATCTACAATTAACTGTTTTAATGTAAAAGAGATTAACAGCATTACTCATTTATTAGGCAAGATAAAGGAAGAAAAGTACTTCATCCTTCACCAGCATTAGGTAACGTGTTATAAAGTTTTATCACCAAGTTTTCCTTCACCAATAAAATAAACTAATAAACTACATTTAAAGAAATAAAGGAAGCCATATGGCATTGTGCTTCCTCAAGCTCTGAAAACAGCAATGTTCCAACATGAATTGGGCAGATCATCTGAAGTAGGAAGAGTAAAGTCCAGACACGGTACGACGAAGCTTCCATTTCTGAATCAACCTCATTGTCTCTGTTGTTGTTGGGTGCCACTGAGTCACCTCTGACTCATAGTGACCCCATGTACAACAGAACAAAACACCGTGTGGTCTTGTACCAGCCTCACAATCCTTGCTACACCTGAGCCCATCATTGCAGCAACTGTGTCTTAAGAATAGAGAATTCAGAGTACCATACTTTTATGCCAATAATGAGCACACCCACAACCCCCTCATGTGTTAATCTCCTATGTGTGGGGTATATGCTCTACTACTACTACTACTAATAATAATAATAACAATCATAGTACATCAAGCAGGGCAGGGGCTTCCAAGAGACTCACAGGGGAAAACATCAAGATTCACAAGGGGAGACCCTGACTTCTAGAGGGAAGTTGTGCTCACCAAGGGAGACCAGATTCCTGTAGTTCTCCAACATCACGTCCCTGTACAGAGTCCTCTGAGCAGGGTCCAGGCATGCCCACTCCTCCTGAGAGAACTCTATGGCCACATCCCTGAATGTCAACAGTCCCTGTAATGAAAGACACACCTCACCAGGTAGACAAGGGAAAAATTGTAAATGTCAAAATCAAAAAGATGTGAATATTGTGACAGATCCATGTAAAGTAATGTTATGTAAGTTATATGTCCTTAGTTCTATTTTGTCCTACTATTCCACCAGAGTGCATGAAATCTACCCAATCACATTTTACAGACAGTAAAAGAATCATGGAAGTGAAAAGACTGCCAAAGGGTCATGTATGCCAACTTGTCAAAAACTGTTCTGCACACCCAGCAACACTGAGGTCCCAGATGACCTGGGGCATGAGTAGTGTCTTCAGGTTTGAGAAAGTTCACCATGGCTTCAAAAAGAAGTTAGTATCAAAAAAACTGTGATGATGGTAATAGGAACAGGAAAAAATGTTGGACACTCACCCTGTGCTAAGCATTATTCAAAAAGACTGACATGAATTAACTCATATAAGAACCCATTATAGAGAGATGTCTTCCCACCACATAGAAGAGACAGCTGTGTCACAGACAGTCTAAGAAACTCGTCTCAATTCAAAAGGAGACAGAGCATGCACCTGAACAGGCTTCAGCA
The DNA here is from genome assembly GCF_000298275.1 of Orycteropus afer afer. Lineage (NCBI taxonomy): Eukaryota > Metazoa > Chordata > Mammalia > Tubulidentata > Orycteropodidae > Orycteropus > Orycteropus afer. Next base: position 205,811 of record NW_006922560.1, read on the forward strand.
TTGAATCTTAAGAATTACACAGATGAGCAGTAGACACAGTGATGAAAGGACACTCACAAAGGGATTCCAGCCGCACCATGGAAACGCGTGAGGTGCATTACATTGGCCATGTCCACATCTGGCAGAAGAGCCCTCTCTCCAGAAGGGAAATCAATTGGAGCTGGGAGCAGATGTCCTGACACGTTTGTGTGAGGTAACTACTTGGGTCCAGGAAATGAATGGCAGTGCAGGAGGTGCAGCAGTGGAAAGGTGCACCCCATCAAGACAGACATATTCCTCTTTTGCCCACTGAGGTACAAAATGCCAAGAACTGTTCTGTCTTCAGCAAGAGAACACAGACTGGACTTCCAGTAAGATGGAGAAACAGGCAGACAAGCTACACAGACCCTCTTCAACAAAGAAAAGAGAAACCAATTGACAGAGATACAGAAAATAATCTGGAGCCCTGAGCTTTGAAAGGAAGTATACAGAAGTGGATTAGGCACCAACTAGTGGAAAAACCGGAACAAAAATAGGACCTAAAAATAGGCTATGTTTGCCAAGGATGGCAGGGACATATGGGAGGCTGACAATGGAAAAGGAGACAAGTGGTGAGTGTATGAGTGCTTCCAACTAGCAAACAGAGGAGCACAGCACAGTAGCCTGTAGATAACATACAAACAAAACAAAGGAAACCAAAATTGTGAGAAAGTCACTCCAACATACAATCACCAATTAAATATAAATACAAAAACATCACAATGCCTCAGACACAATAGAGCACTAAGGTGCACACAAAGAAGCATGATAAAGCAGGAGAAACAAGGAACCAGGATACAGACCCAAAACACATCCCTGAGGAAGACGCAGCATTGGAACTCCCTGAGAAGGAATTCAGAAGAATTATATTTAGGTATCTTCAATGAATTGAGAGACAGATCAAGGAATACACTACAAAACCGAGGAAAACACAGACAAAACCCTAGAACAATTTCGAAAGACAATATGAGAACAAAATGACAAGATACAAGAAAAATTAGAAAATGATACAAAATCTACAGATAGAAATCCAGAAGATTAATAGTAAAATTTTTAGAAATAGATAAGACATTGAATGGGCAAAGAAGTAGAATAGAACCAATGGAAGACAGAATTAGTGAGATTGAAGGCAAATAGCTCAATACTTCCTTGGAAAGTGATCAATCAGAAAAAAGGATCAAAACAAAATGAAGAAAGCCTAAGGCTCGTGTGTTGTTGTTGTTGTTGTTAGGTGCCATTGAGTCGTCTCCAACTCTTAGCAACCCTATGCACAGCAGAATGAAACACCACCCGGTCCTGAGCCAGCTCCATTATTCTTGCTGTACTTGAGCCCATCACAGCTGCCACTGTGTCAATCTATCTCATTGAGGGCCTTCCCATCTTTTGTCGACCCTCCACCTTACCAAGCCTGACATCCTTCTCCAGGGAATGGTCCTTTCTGACAATATGACCAAAGTAGGTGAGATG
>NW_006922560.1:208322-208819 GCF_000298275.1 Orycteropus afer afer
GGGTTTGAACCACCAGCCTTCTGATTAGCAGTCAAATGCCTTAGGCACTATGTATGCCACTAAAGCTCCTAAACTTGGGAAGAAAACTATAAATCACAGGGTAACTTCAAAGAAAAATGATAAACCTTCACATCAAAAAAAAAAAAAAGAGGACCAGCACAAATATTTAGCAAATACTAAAACAATAGCAACCAAGGAAATGATAACACGATTCATAAACAAAACAAGCTCAGCACAGAAAATTATATGGAACAAAGAAATCAGCACCATGAGAAAATACTAACAAAAATGACAGCAACAAATTCATACCTGTCGATAATTACACATCTGCCAAGGGACTTATCACTAAGATTTTAGAGAAAACTCCAATGCCTCAACAGCAAAGGGATTAACAATCCAATTGAAAAATGGGCAAAAGACATGAATAGACACTTCACCAAGGAGGATATTCAGGCAATCAGCAAATACATGAAGAGATGCTCACGATCATTGGCCAT
>NW_006922560.1:209995-215745 GCF_000298275.1 Orycteropus afer afer
ATTCTTCTCAATGTTACCCATAATTTGTCATGATCCACACAATCAAATGCCTTTGCATAGTCAATAAAACACAAGTAAACATCTTTCTGGTATTCCCTTCCTTGAGCCAAGATCCATCTGACAACAGCTATGATATCCCTTGTTCCACGTCCTCTTCTGAATCCGGCTGGTTCCTTAGAAAGCTGGAATTGGAGACACAATTTGACCCAGCAATCCCATTAGTAGGTATATATCCTAGAGAGGTGAGAGCCAGGACAGGAACAGATAAACGCACATCCATGTTCATCGCAGCACTATTTACAACAGCAGGAACACAGAAACAACCTATGTGCCCATTAACAGAAGAGAAGATGACTAAACTATGGAACATACACACAATGAAATGCTATGCAGCACTAAAGAATAATGTAGTCTGCAAAACACTGCATAACACAGATGAACAGAAGGACAAATATAGTCATAGTTCATTGCTGTGGAGAGTCAAGGAAAGGTTTATACGTGGAGGGAAACCTGCTTTGTTGGTTGCCAGGGGTGAGAAGGAAGGGGAGGGAACACTGCAAAAAAAATAAAAATAAAAAATACATTGACCCACCACTTTAGTTCTGTGTATTTCACTGTGCATAAATTATATTTCAATAAAATGCATTTAAAAAAAAAAGAAAAAAAAAACATCTTGAGACACACAGACTGCCGATGGCTATGGGGAAGACTCTCAGGGGGAAGGCCCTGGACAGAGCTGGCATGGCAGACTGGTGTGGGGAGCCCGCATGCTACAGGGCTTTCCTCACATTGTGGTAGATGCCAACATTCACAAGACTGGTAAAGAACCAGAACAGAAGATTCTGCATCGATGTGGACCGCTGAGTCTCTCTCCAGACAAAGGAACATACTTTAAACTCAGAGCAATGGTCTGATGGATATTTGGAACTGACAATTGATATACTGTGTATCTAAGACAGGTAGGGGAAGATGCTGCTCTGACTGTACCCTTCTTCCCCTATCACTTCAGTTTCCTCTTTTCCCCCCATGGCCTCTTCTCCCACCCCTCATCTGCTGCTGTGGTCCAGGACCAGGAGGCATATCAGATGCAGAGATGGCTTCAAAGTGGACTCTCTATGGCTGTGAGGGGGTAATGGGGAGGCATTTTCTGGAATAGCATCACTGCTGGCAATGTAGAGCAGCAGTGGCCGGACCTCCCGCTCCTTCCAAAGGCAGAGAAGTGTGCATATAGAGAAAAGGAGAAACAGCAGCTGAGAATAAAGGCATGAAGGAATGATTGGGTAACATAATGAGGGAAATCTAAAAATTACGTTAACACCTCGAAAGAGGCTTAGAGTGAGACATGACACTGTCCCTTAGCTCAGGTATACAACGCCTGAAAGGGTGGGTACACCACTCCTGCTTTTGTAACCCGACAAGATCCAACACAGGCATGTTGCAAACTCGAGAGACCTGGGAGGAGTTTTTGCCGCTCGATACACTGATGGACTGCAGCTAATGCCTAAGGGCTGACTGAGACTCCAGGGATGGGTCAGTGTCTTCTGACTCTTGTTTTCCAGGTGATACATTGCTGAGGAGTCAAAAAACACAAATGTTTTAGAGTAAATTATGTTAGATATGAACTGTACCTAACTTTTCCAACTTACGTACAAATTCAACTTACAACAGGCTTAGGATTGGAACTCATTCATGATCCAGGGTCCGCCTGTACTGAGGAATCGTGTTAGAGTCTCCTTCAGATGTAATGAACAACTGGCCTAAGGAAGAACTCGATCTAAGTACCCACTGCAATAGTGGCAGACTGATGGGAGAGTAAAGTAATCCTCCAAAGCTAAGCAAAGAAAAGAAACCCGTGGCCAAAGGGCAGCAAGCGGACTGTGAGGTAATGAATCACTGTTGCTGTTGTTGTTGCTGTGTGCCAAGTAGACTTGACTCAGTGACACTATAGGATAGAGGGTAATCTCTGTAGGAGCAGACTGCCAGGTTATTTCTCTCACGGAGCTACTGATGGGTTTGAACTGGCAATCTTTCAGTTAACAGCCAAGCTCTTAATCACTAGGCTTCCAGGGATCCTTTTTCACGACAGACTGTGGTCCATTCTGGAATTTTCAGCTGTTCCCGCAGATTAATATGGCACTTAAATGTGTGTTTGCTTTAATGGTGGGCCCTAGAAGGATGACAGGATATCTACATGCAGCCCCTAAAAACTTTCCCTTCTGCCCACTCTCACTGCCTCCACAGGGCTCACTCCCCATCTCCCATCCTGGCCTGGTGTGAAGCCCTTCCCAGGATGCCCCCAAACGGAGCATCTTCACAGGTCCCTTGTCCCTGGGCCACGGGGAGGTGGACTCTGAGTGGAGGGGACAGGGGATGAGGGAAGGCCTGGGTGAGTGCAAGGAATCGTTGTCAGGCAGGACCCAGCAGAGTCAGAGGAGACGAGCACAGTCTCAGGACAGCATTTCAGGGAGAGGGGACAGAGCCACCAACTGGGAACATGACAGTTACCTGGGACAGAGCCATTCCAGATGTATCTTTCCTTCCTCCCCTTCCTGGTTTCATTCTCAGGCAAGATCAATCTTCAGAAGTCAATCCTGAGCGACATCAATGTGCTGTTAAATGCTTACAATCAACACATTCCAGTCCCACGTCACAGTCATAAACACAAAGAAAAGCTTACCATAGCGGAAGACAGTCCCTGTTGCCTACTGCCCCAGGAGGGACTCAGAGATAGTAACTTCCTACATGAGGCCAACAGGTGAGTGTACCACCCTCCTCTCTTGGTGAAGCCCACCCTCAGCTACAGCACAGGAACCTGAGCTGGACTGACCTCCCCTTCACGTCCCAGACCAACCCTGGCAGCACAATCCATGCAGTGCAGGGGCCCCCCACCTGTCCTGGATCAGAGACTGGTCTTACCCTCAGAAACTGAGCCTCAGTACACAATGCTGCATACAGCTTAGAATCACCAGGGGAACTTCAACCATTCCTGAATCTGTAAAACACCCTGAATTCCGGAAGGGGAATCTCTGAAGGAAGGTCACAAGTGATGTGTTTCCCAAATGCCTCACCAATCTAGTGTGAAGCCAGAGCTGAGCCCACTCACAGGAGGTAAGCCCAGCAGACACATCGTCTACCCGTGCTTCTGCTTGGCCCAGGACCCATGATGTCACATGGATCCAGCCAGTGCAAGGGCAGAGAAACTTCCAGAACATGTATCCTGACCAGAAGTTGGTGGTGAGTGTGTGGCTGAAATATTAAATGGGGGTCCGAGAAGAATGTACTGAAAAGCTGACATTGGAACAAAGAACTAAGGAATGAAGGGTGTTTATCAGGTGCATGTGAGGGACCATCCATGGGAAACTCCAGAGGCAACAAGGATTCTGCCTCCAGGAAGAGGCTTGTTGGGGTGGGGCAGAGTAAGTGAGCAAGGAGACAACAAGTGGAGGTCAGCAAGGTCCCAAATAAGTGGGTCTAAAAGGGCCTGAGGTCTTTAGCTATTTTTCTTCCACCAAAAGAATTTTGGAAATCATGTATATCCCCCCAAAAGTATGTCAGTTTGGCTAGGCCATGTTTCCCAGTACTATGCAATTATCCTCTATTGTGCGATCTGATGTAATTGCCCTCCATTTTGTGATAATATGTAATTATCCTCCATTTCACGTGTTGTAAACAGTACAATCTCCATAAGGCAGGATTAGGGTGGGCTGTATTTTACTAGCACCATTACTAGCAGGTCTAATTCAAGCCACACACTTTCCTAAACTCAAGTTATACTCTTACTCATGTCACCACCTTCCTCAAGTCTCACCCTTACTTATGTCACCCTTCCTGTGATTTGCTTCCGTAAAGACTGCAGACAAGAAAACCTTATGGGGCAGTTCTACTGTCACACATATAATTATGAGTTGGAATTGACTCACTTGAACCCAACAACGATTATTTAGAGAAAAGCTCAAATTCAATAAACTAAGATTAATCTCAATCATGTTTAAAATAACCAGGAACTATGAAGATAAAAGTAAGTCCATTAAAATAACAACAAACCTCTAATGTTCCTTTGAAATGGCACGCTGTATGGACTGAAAAACTCTCTTGAAGGGCAGAGCAGAAGCCAAATTGACTGCCACAAGCCACTGCCCTCGGTTGAAGAGCAGCTGTGTGGAGGTACCTTCTGATGCAAATAACAATAAAATGCACAAGCCTCATAGACAGAGAGTTTTGGCCTTTGCACCCTCATCTGTGTAACTTATCAATTTTTGATTATAAAGCCATGAATATATTACATCATCTACATCCCATCAACTCACCACTCATCTGGAGCTCAGTGCCCTCTTTCTCCATGACTACGTGCCCCTCCGCCTCTGAATGCCATTGGTCATTCTCACTTTCCTCTTCTTTCTCTCTCTCGTGTTCCCTTTCCTCCTGCTTCTGCTTCACATTTTGTTCTCCACTAGCTCCTCTCCAGGCAGTGTGTCACTCTGTTGTAGAAAAGGTCGCCACGAGTGAGAACCACGTTGACAGCACCTAAAACCATGAGGTCCTCTCCTGCTGTTTCTCCCCTTCTCTACTCCTGCTCCCATGCCTGTTGAGCTCCTTCCTGCCTTACTTCACCTTGTTCTTCCTGTCCAAGCCCTCTGTCTGTCATCTCCATGTTTCTCCTTCTCCCTCCCAGCCTCTCCCCTCTCTGCTCTCCCTGTTACACAGCCTCTGTCTCTACTCTCTGGCAGCCCCAGCTTGCTGAATTCCCTCCCTGCTGTTTCTCCCTGATTTCCATGTGGCCCCTTGCACCTCCAAGTATGTCCCTGAACCAAGTCACTGTCTCCCGTGGCCCCAACTCTTTCATCTTCTTTTTATGCCCACCCCGGGGAAACACAAATCACTGCCATGGAGTTGATTTCAATTCATAGCAACCCTTCTTGGGTTTCCGAGGTGGTAAATCTTTATGGAAGTAGATCACTCAGTCTTCCTTCCATGGAGTGGCTGGTGGGTTTGACCCGCTGACATTCCAATTGGCAGTCAAGTGCCGTATCCATTAAGCCACCAGAGCTCCTTTAGACCTCCCCTGTCATGCGACTCCCAGTTGGAAGGGTCCCTCTTCCATTTGTTCTGATCAGAAGACTGCCCTTTTTTCTCCCCGGCTACTCTTCCCAATTGATTCTCCTTCACTCGCAGGGTTTGTCTGCGAGGCCCTCTCGACCCTCCATGGTGTCTGCTTGTGGCTGTCTCCCGGTCTCCTTTCTCCTCTCAGCAGCTGTATTTCTCTCACAGTTGCCCTTTCCTCGGTGCCCTCGCCCACACGTGCAAGAATAGATAAGAGGCCCGCTGCCCGGGAAGAGCACTTTCCAGGGAGAAGGGACGAACTCATGGTGTCACAGGACACACCCGAATCCCGTCTCCCAAAGGACAGTCAGGGAGGCAGCGATGGCCGTGAAGAGCAGGACGGAGGGGTGGCAGGATTCGTCCTGAGGGAGACGGGAGGACCAGATCTCACGAGAGAGGTGGGGTTTCAGAGACGCCCGCCTTGTTCCCCAAGGGCGACACTGAGGTGGCAGTACTGTCGCCAGAGAACCTCCCGGAGAGGACTTCATCCGGTTCAGGGCAAGCGGGGGTCAGGGACGAGTTTTAAGCGGGAAAACAACGCGGAAGGCGGCGTCCACACCGACAGAAACGCCGGGGCGGGGACCGCATCAGCGCGATTTTACACGGAAACGGACGCGGATGCCAGCCAGCGGCAGAGCCCGAGTCCGGAG
>NW_006922560.1:216395-218852 GCF_000298275.1 Orycteropus afer afer
GCACATAACATGTCATCTTTTGTCAGAAAATGCAGCTACTTTGATATTTCCTTTTAATTTGGGGATATTTACTGTTGCAAAAGGAAAAAAAATCCAGGTGGGTGGCTGTAAAGGACAGGAATTTATTGTCTTCACAGTTCTGGAGGCCAGAGGTCCAAATCAGGGCATCAGCTCAAGAGGACAGTTCTTCCTTGGAGGGAGCCTTGGGCATTCACTGGTGTTCCTGGGCTTGTAGATAGATAAACCATCCTGTATTTTCACATGTTGCCTTATCTATTGCTGCTATAACAGAAATACCACAAATAGGTGGCTTTCAAAAAACAAATTTATTTTCTCAAAGTTTAGGAAATAGAAGTCTGAATTTAGGGTGCTGAACACTTTCTATCTCTGTCTGCTCTGTGGGGAAAGTCCTTGTCTCTTTTGAGTTTCTATTCCTAGGTATTGTTTGTGTTGTTTACTTCCTTAAGATTTTCTTTCATATCTCCAAAGAGAGTGACTTAAGACATACCCTATACTAATCCTGACTCATTAGCATAACATAGACAACCTAGTCTCAAATGGATATAACCAGAGGATAGGATTTCCAATACATTTTTTGAGGGATACAATTGAATCCATAATACATGGCATCTGCCTTCCCATTGTGTTTCTGAGTCTTTTCTGTACTTTTTATAAGACACCACTCAGAAGTGATGAGGTTTAGTTCCTTCTCTGTAAGCATATATTGCAAACTCTAGGAAAACCACAAGGAGCTGTGGTAGCATAGTGCTTAAGGCATTTGACTGCTAACCAGAAGGCTGGCAGTTCAAACCCACCAGCCACTCCTCGGAAGGAAGGTTAGGCAATCTACTTCCGTAGTGATACTGCCTCGGAAACCCAAGGAGGGGTCACTATGAGTCGTATCCGACCCAAGGGCACATAACAACAACAACAAGGGAAACCACATAACAAAATTGAAAATTGGTATGTTCAGAGCAAAAACAGTAATTACATGAGATGCTCAGTTAAATCTAGAGCAGTCAGAAAAGGAAGAGGAAGGTACAAAAACGGCATGGGGGAGGCATCCTCTGACCTCTTCCATCTTCACAAGTGGGAGACAGAATCACCATCAGCAGCTTAAGGCTTATTCCTATGAGACCAGATATGCCAGAACCCTCAAGTCTTTTTAACCATTTCTGACACCAAGTGTCCTTCCCACAGCACTCACTACTTCTCTGCTGGGTTTGATAATTTGTTGCAATGGCCTCATAGAACTCGCAGACATACTCAGGATTGTGGGATTTATTAGGGAAGTAACAGGCTACAATTCAGGTTCAGGCATATGCTCAGGATACACTTCTTCCATTGGACAGTCTTCCCTCTGTGGTACCCTCAGCCATGCCTCTCTGGCCCTTAGCCTTTTGGCCTGGCCTCTGCCCTGCTCAGGCCAGTGTTACAAAGCTGTTTTAGCTTTGCTGATAGTACACTGGTACACTTAGGTGCACCTCACTCTGCCAGCAATACTCCTGGCCAAAGGCATTCAGCTTTCTTACTCCGTGGGCTGGCAAGCCTGCTGCCCTGTCTCCGCCTCTCGGTTCCTCTGCAGTTGTCTGCCAGTAAGGTCCAGTGCAGCAATCTCTGATCCAACGATGCACTCCACTCCACCTCCAGCTCTTCTCTCTTGATGGCAGTGAGATATCCCCTTCTGTCTCTAGGAGGGCTCATTTTAAGCCTAGCAGAATGACAAAACTAACCAATTCCCACATTAGCATTCCATACACTTTATCTGCATGGCGCTACCCGGTAATCTAGTGAGAGTCACAAAGATGGTTAGACAAGCCATACCAAGAAATTCACTGCACCACACTCATGAACACTGATATTTTCAAATTATTTAAATTAATGTTCTACAAAGAAAAAAAATGTTCTTATCCTTATTCCTGGTATTTTACTGGATTGCATTTTTCGTATGCTTAATACTTTTGTACTTTTCAACTCATGTAAATCAAGGTGAATGCAAGCCACAGGTGCTATTTAGGCACAAGGAAGGGAAGATAGATTTATAAGCATATAGTTAACAGAAAGACAGGCTATGAAATTGCACTATTTTGCTGTTTTTAATATGGCCATATAAATATCCAGGGACAGAGTGCAGAGCAAATAAGTGCAAGTTATAAGTATATATTCCCAGAACTGTATAGTTTTATTCCAACATGAAAATAGTTGCATATCCCATTCAAACCTGAGACCCATATGATGCATTGTTAGTATTTGTTATAAAGTATCCTCTTAGGTGTATGATTGTTTGGTAAAAGGAACATTGTTTATTATGAAATGATTAAACTTCATTAATTAAAACACAAGATCTGATGCATTCTGAATCCACAAAGTTAATAATAGTGGTTAAATATGAATATTACATATGGACTCTATTTTGGTTCTTTTCAATTAAACTATCCCTTGATAATTGTTCTATCT
>NW_006922560.1:228891-230290 GCF_000298275.1 Orycteropus afer afer
GGTTTGAACTGCCAGCCTCCTGGTTAGCAGTCAAGTGCCTTAGGCAGTATGCTACCAGAGCTCCTTTCCGTGGTGATACTGCCTCGGAAACACAAGGAGGGGTCACTATGAGTCCCCTCTGACTCCACGGTACATAACAACAACAACATCAGTACGGAAGTAGAATGCCCAGTCGTCCTTCTGAGGAGTGGCTGGTGGTTTTGAATCGCCAGCCTTCTGGTTAGCAGTCAAATGCCTTAGGCACTGCGCCACCAGAGCTCCCTTCTTGACTTAGGGAACACTTAAATCTCTTTAGTATCCTGTGGAGAAGGGTTGCTTTCTGCCTATTTTAAGTTAATGTTTCATACACTTTAAGATAAAGTCTTAGAGTTGTGTGGGACATTTCTATTGGAATCTATTTCCTCATAACACGTTGACAGAGGCTTACCTATGTGTATTTCTGGCCACAGCTGCAGGCCTGCCCCTCGCCGCCCCAGCGTCGACTCCTCCTTTCCTGCAGGTTACCCGCGTAGTCCAAGCTACAGAGTCAGTCCCGCGCCTCAAGGGCCTTGTCCAATGCCCACCCATACTTTTTCACCTATCTGGCTCCCGGCTTTGCCCCGCCCCGCCCCTGTCCCGCGCTTCTCCGACCCCGCCCCTCTCAGGCCACGCCCCCATGCGAGGGTTCTTACCTCTGACGGCGTCCTGCGCAGCCCAAGCCACAGCCCCACGCCCCGCCCCTCGCCCGCCTCGGTCTGCCGCGCACGCGCAGTTTCTCGCACACCCGGAAGCGGATCAAGCGAAGTGAAGGGCGCGCTCGGTGAGTGACTCCGTGTTTTGCCCCAAACCTGCGCCTTTACGGTCCCCCAGGTCCCTATTCTGTATATTTGGGGTCCAAGGGCCGCTCTAGTTATTAAAGTCTCCACACTTGCTCATCTTGCGGAGAGTCCCGGCGTCGCAGTGAGACGTTCCGAGATTCAGTCCTTCTGTTGCCGGGTCGAGTCCGATCCTGGACAAAATCTTTCTGAAGCTGGTGTCTGTCCCCACTCTCTGTACCTTCGGGCCTTGTAGACACGGCCTACCGTGTCGTTTTCCTGCTTAATACCCTTTTCTGATCTGCGCATCCACTCCCGGCCGCGCCGGGTAAAGTCCCCGCTTGGGACATGGCTCCAAGTCCATTGCGCCCCCACCCAGCCTCGGCCCATCGGCCCTCAGCCCGCGTCCACTGCCTGGCCCTGGGATTCTGCAGACCCCACGCGCTTCTTCACGTCCTTCATTCCCGGAGTGGCTCGTGGGTTCGAATCACTGACCTTTTGGTTAGCAGTCCAGTGCTTTGGCCACAGTGCCACCCGGGCTCCAGTTGTCACCCAGTTCCTCCTAAATTCACCTGGTAATTGGGGTGGCCATCACTGTTTACTAA
>NW_006922560.1:231200-232776 GCF_000298275.1 Orycteropus afer afer
GAGAGTGTGCTCGTCTCTTCTGACTCTGCCAGGTCCTGGCTGACATGATCACTCACACTCACCCAGGCCCTCCCTCATCCTGCCTCTATACAGAGTCTACTTCGCTGTGACCCAGGGACATGGGACTTGAGAAGAGGCTCCAGTTGAGGACGTCCTGGGAAGGGCTTCACACCAGGCCTGGGTGGGAGACAGGAGCGGGCCCTTTGGGAGCAGGGAGGGTTTAGGGGCTGCATCTGGGTGCCCTGTTATCTGTGGACCAGCATTCATGAAACATCCCATTGGTGTGCTGCATTGATGTGCGTGAGCCGCTGATAAATATTAATATCTTCACTGGTGTGGGAAATTCAGCAACTCACATATGCGACGAGGGTGTTTTAGTTCCTCTTTTCCCATAGGGTCATTTACTGCTGATCATGTGTTGGCTGAAATTTTCTTGCTAACAGCTCTTTTCATTTGGCCAGGTTTTTAGTTATCTGATATTGAAGAGTCTATGGCTAGGACAACTCTTTTTTTTTTTTCTATTTTAATCTGTTAAATTAATGTATAAGAGCAACATGTTGTCTAATTTTGACTCATTGTCTTGTTAGAGGAGTAAAGTCCATCTGGCTTATGTTAAAAGGTTAACCTATCTAAATTTCATTTGATACAGTACTATTAGGTTACAACTATACAGCTTATACATACGTTGTCAATGGACATTAAAGGTAAAGCTTTTCATACTTTTTTCATTTTTAATATAGTTTTACTTACTATGCTCCTAGAATGTTGAGAACCTAATGTAAATGAAATGCAATTTATGATACCAAAAATGTTGACGTTGATGTAGGAATGAAAAATGATAATGAATTGTCTTCCCTAAAAAGTCTTAATTCAGAGACAACTACCTTTATTACAATTAAGTGAATATCCGTGAACGTGTGTGTGCATGTACAAAAGATGTAGCATTCCATAAATAAGCTTTTATCCTAATTTTTTTTTATTTTGTTGTTGAGAATATACAGCAAAACATACACCATACTGGACATTTCCGTGTGTACAGTTCAGTGACGTTGATGACATTTTTGGAGTTGGACAACCATTCTCACCCTTTTCCAAGTTGTTCCTCCCCCATTGACAGGAACTCACTGCCCCTAAGGTTCCTGACTAATATAAATAAGTATTATCTTTGTTATAACCTTTGAGAATATGTCTTACATGTGTTCCAGGGCCTTAAACTTTTCTACACTATCATATTAATAAGTTAATGGTACAATAAATAATAATTCATTGCGTGTGTACCTGTCTGTGCACCTATATGATCACCTTTTATTCAGTTTTGGTTTGTTGGCCTTGACCTCATTTCATGTTTTCTCAGTTGGGAAAACCTTTGTCAGTGCACTTTTTTTCCTTTAAATTTTTATTGTGATTTGGGTGAAACTTTACAGAGCAAAGTCATTTTCCACACAGCAGTTCATACACATTTTGTTTAATGACATTGACTGCAGTTCCCCACAATGTAACAGCTCTCTTCCCACTTCCTCCCTGTAGTTACCTCTTCCCTGTGTCCTTCTTTCCTATGCGTTCTGCCCCCTTAGCT
>NW_006922560.1:234301-238589 GCF_000298275.1 Orycteropus afer afer
TCGCCCCTTGGTGGTGAAATGTATCTTTCATTACAGGGACTACTGACCTTCAGGGATGTGGCCGTAGAGTTCTCCCGGGAGGAGTGGGCGTGCCTGGACCCTGCTCAGAGGGCTCTGTACAGGGACGTGATGTTGGAGAACTACAGGAACCTGGTCTCGCTCGGTGAGCACAGCTTCCCTCCAGAAGTCAGGGTCTGCCCTTTGTTATCTTTGCATTTTCCAATGTGAGCACCTTGTCTTGCCTGACTGACTGAAGCTGTGTGGATTCAGAAACAAACAGCTTCATAATGCGACATCTGGACTCTAACCTTCTCCTTTCTTCAGGTGACTCACCCACTTCACTCTCCATCAGTGGTGGTTCCAGAGCTCAAGTAGCCACAAAATCTAGTAGCAAAGTTTTGAGATACGTGATTTGTTGGTTTTTCCTGGTGGTTTGGTTCAGTAGTTTGGGAAGAGACCAGGATATCTGTGCATGTGAAATGTTCCTTAAGCATTCATAAGATTCAGTAGGCAAGCTTGTAAATCTGTTTTTTCTGGATCCATGTATCCTGTTCTCTCTTCTCAGCTGAACAAAGAGCAGGGATTGTATCCTGGGAAAGCTATAGCTCCTTATGTACCTTTTTTCACATAAACAGGAGTCTTTCTGAGCTGAATATTATTTCCATTTTGGAGCAAGCTGCAAGAGTCCTGAACTGTGGAGAACAAGGTGCAAATAGCAGGAGAAACTAAAACAAAAAACAGGTGGGTGGGAATATATCAAAGGTGTGAACACAGGTAAGAGTTCACGTGGGCAGGTGGAAAGCTGCACCATTAAATATTGTCTGGGTACCTGTTAGGGACTGAATTACAGTCCCCAAAATATGTGTCGGAATCTTAACCCCTATACTTGTGAAAGGAACTCTGGTGTCGTAGATAGCATTCAAATGCTATCAAAAAGGTTGGCAGTTTGAACCCACCACCTGCTCCGTGGGAGAAAGATGAGGCAGTCAGCTTCCATAAACATTGACAGCCTTAAATACTCTAAGGGGCAGTTGTACTCTGTCCTCCAGGGGTGCTGAGTCAGAAACAACTTGCTTGCCATGGGTTTGGTTCTGCGGTTGCTTCTGTAAGGATTTACTGCTGTGGAAACCCTACCAAATCAAAAAACCAAACTCACTGCTGCCGAGTTGGATCTGACTCATAGTGACCCCTCCTTGGGTTTCTGAGGTGGTATCACCACGGAAGTAGATCGCCCAATCTTCCTTCCTTCTGGTGACACTACACCACCAGAACTCCTGTGGGAATTCTACAGGACAGGTGTAGTCTGTCCTACAGGGTCGCCATCCTTCAGAATCGACTCGATGGCAACAGGTTGATCATTCATGTCATGTTCCTCCCATGTGTGCGCATGGTTCGTTGTCCTTCAGCAAATAAAATTTGGATGCACCTTATGGAGGAAGCTTCTGAAGTTAAGTGATGTGTACATTTTTTAACTATACCCTAATTTGTTTTGTTTAAGCCATTGCTACTTCCGTCTGTATGTTTCCATTTGCTGCCAAGAACTTGTTTTCTGTTTTAATCATCAGTTCCGTATGTTTTATACATCAGTTGGTGGAGGCTTTTGGAATGTGGAATGGACATTGGTTCATGTTTTACAAGATTTCCTTCCTGAGTGTTCAGAGCTGTGGCTCAGGAGCAGTATCCCCAAATCCAACACAACCTCGAGAGTTCTGTGAAATGGTAGCTGAGTTACTCCTTGAACTTCTGTTTCATCTAACTTACTACTACTGTTAAACTATACTTTGTTTACTAAATTGATTGATGTTGTTTTTAGGTGCCATTGAGTCGGCTCTGACTCATAGTGACCCTGTGTACAACAGAACAAAACACTGCCCGGTTCTGTGCCAGCCTCTCAATCCTTGCTATACCTGAGCCCATTGTTGCAGCCCCTCTGTCAGTCCATCTTATTGAGGGTCTTCCCTTTTTTTGCTGATGCTCCACTTTACCAGGCACGATCTTCTCCAGGGAATGTCCTTTCTGACAACGTGACCAAAGTAGGTGAGACGAAGTCTGGCCATTCTTGCCTCCAAGGAGCACTCTGGCTGCACGTCTTCCAGGACAGAGTGTTTGTAGCATACTTTCAGTATTCTTTGCCAACACCACTACTCAAAAGCATCAACTTTCCTTCAGTCTTCTTTATTCATTGTCCAGCTTTCACATGAATATGAGACAATTGAAAACACCATGGCTTGGGTTAAGTGCACCTAAATCTTCAAAGAGACATCTTGGAATATTTTGAGGTATACTTATTAAGTTACTGTCTTTGTTCCAGAAATACTACTAAACTGAATTGCCATAATTTATGTAAAATACAGTACTCTTTCTACAGTATATTGTAACTTCTTAGACATAACTGGGTTTTAAGGTCCCTAGGAGCTGTGATTAGTGTAGTGCATAAGGCATTTGACTGCTAATCAGAAAGTTGGTTTAAACCCACCAGCCATTCCATGGAAGGAAGACTGGGCAATCTACTTTCATAAAGATTTACCACCTTGGAAACCCAAAGTGGGTCACTATAAGTCGGAATCAACTTAATGACAGTGAGTGTGGTTTGGTTAGGTATTGCAGACGGTTTGCACTCAACAACTAACCTGGACCTCTAGTGGTGTGGTGCCTAAGGCATGTGATTGCTAATAAGAAGGTTGGCAGTTTAAACCCCCACCCCCCAGCTGCTCCACAGAAGGAAGATGGGGCAATCTACTTTGGTAAAGATTTACCGCCTCAGAAACCCAGTGAGGGTTGCTATGAGTTGGAATTGACTGGATGGCAGTGAAGTAGTTTTTTTTTTTTGGGTGGGGGCTAACCTAAAGGTTGATGGTTCATACCCACCCAGTGGTACCATGGAAGGTAAGCCTTGCAATCTGTTTCTGTTAAGATCACAGCTGTCTGAGTTCTCTAGTGCTGCTGTAACTGAACTACCACACGTGGATGGCTATAACACACAGAAATTTAGTGTTTTACAGTTTGTTGTTGTTGTTATTTGCCATCAAGTCGGCCCCAACTCATAGCAACCCCTCCTTGGGTTTCCAAGGCAGTATCACTATGGAAGTAGGAATGCCCAACCTTCCTTCTGAGGAGTGGCTGGTGGGTTTGAACTGCCAGTCTTCTGGTTTTACAGTTTAGGCGACTAGAAGTCCAAGTTCAGAGGGCTGGTTCCAAGGAAAGCCTTTCTTTCTCTGTGTCTCTTGTCTTAGGAGGATCCCAGAGCAGGGGCCCTGAGTCCAAAGGATGCATTCCACTCCTGGCTCCTCTTTCTTGGTGGTAGTAGGTCCCCGCCTCTGCTCCCTTCTCTCTCCTTTTCTTTTCTCTCTTTTAAGATAAAAGGTGTTGCAGGCCACACCCCAGGGAAGCTCTCCTTACATCAGATCAGGGCTTGTGATAGGACTGAGGCTGTTACAACTCGCCCTTAATCTTCATCTCTTTACACCTGATCAGCTGATCACATCAGATCATATCACGGGGTATCATGCATCTGCCACATTGATCATTACAATTACATAACTTCTAAACCCCTGAAAATCATGGCCAAGCCAAGTTGACACAGATTTTCAGGGAAACAGTTCAATCCATGACAATGGCCGAAAAAATCCTACAGAGCAGGGTTTTCACACGGGGGCGCTGAGAGTTAGCGCTAACTCAGTGGCAAACGTGATTTGTTGAGTTTTACTTGAATTTCAGGCTTTGTATGTTTGGGTACAGATGCTGTGTTGTAACATTTAGTCTCGCTGTCGAGGTGTCCTACCCTAGTGTTTCAGGATCACAGTGTAATTCACAGGACACACAGCTCATTTCTTGCACTTCCTACCTTCTGAAGAGCAGTCTTCCATTAACACATGAAGGCTGTTTGGTTCCTGTCTCCCTTTAAAACTGAATTCCATACACACTCACCTGGTCCTTGTTGACTGAGGTCTCAGGGCAGTCCTGTTGTTCTCTGGCCGTTACTGGCTGCTCTGCTGCTGACCACCTCTCTGTCCAGCACCTCCTCCCGGCAGGACTGCCTGCCCTGCCAGCAGCTGTGTCCATGCTTCCCTGCTGCTGCTCGCACTGCCCTTCGACATGAGCCATTTTGCATTCAGTCGCTTACTTATTTGCCCCTGAAGTTTCCTTCCATTCTCCTGAAGTCATAGTGTTTTAATTTGGGGTAAATGCACATTGTTTCCCATTGTTCATACGAAGAACTACTTCTCTCCTAACAGACATAGTGAGAGAGCACCCTCCCCCCTTGTCTCCTTTATGCCAGTATGCAGAT
>NW_006922560.1:239619-246262 GCF_000298275.1 Orycteropus afer afer
AATCCCTCAAAGAATGTCTCTCTTCCCAGGATGTCCCTGGATATCCTAGAAGCAGGCCACACACCTCTAGGGAAACTCCCCTTGGGCAGATTGGCCACTCAGAACACAGTCATCCGATCCCATCATGGGAACAACCACACAGAACTGAGGTCCAGCCAAGTTGACACACAGCTCCAACTATCACAATCAGTAAGTCTCTAAGGTCTGCTGTATGTCACACAGCCTGAGCAGATGAAGAACATGTGTGAACCTTCGACCTGACACAGTAGTCGCTAACATCACCACATCTGTCTACATGCTGTTTGCCTCCCACTCACAGTTACCCTCCTCAAGTTTTGTTCATCAGTCCCTTCATTAATTTTTCCTAGAGTGCTTTATAGCCCATGCATGCTTATTTATTTTATTTTATCATTTGTACCCTTTGAAGTCTACAGTTCAGTGACATTTAATACATTTCATTGTTGTTAGCTGCCACCCGGCAACCCCACATACGACTGGGTCGGACCATTGTCGTAAGGTTTTCATTGGCTGATTTTTTGGAAGGAGAGCACCAGGCCTGTCTTCCTAGTCTGTAAACCTTTGATGAGTTTCCAGTTTATTTTGGCATTTCTTTGTAGTTTGTTTTTGTGGAAGAATGTACTCAAGGAGTTTTCCTGCTCTGCCATTTTTGCTGATGTAACCTTTCCTCCATTCCTAATCTATGCAATACTATGAAGGATCCTGGGTGGCACGAGCCCGCCCATTGGCTCTGCGGAAGAAAGGCCTGGGGATCTGCTTCTGTAAAGATCACAGCCAAAGATTCCCTGTGGAGCATTCCTACGCTGTAACACAGGGTCACCACGAGTCAGATGCTGACTGGGTGGAAGCCAGCAAGAGCAACAGTTATACTGTGTGTCTACTCTAAGCTTTTATTTCAGAAATCAGTGATTCTCATCGTATTTCCAATTCTGATTTTCTGTCGTTCTTCTGGAATGTAAGTCCTTTCTTTTACACTTAAGGGAACATTCTTTAAAATTTCAGACTGTAATTTTTGTTCCTTATTATTTACCTGTTGGATTCATTTCTGGTTACTAAGGTGTTTTATTTATTAATATTTATGATTTACAGGTGAGAGATTTTTCAGTATCTAATATAGACTGCAGAATACCCATTGTTAATGTTGTAAAAATGTCTGTTCTGCATGGGCATAGGTAGATTTTTGACAGGTAGTTAGAATATTTTGTTATTCTTCAAGAGGTGCTTTGTTAAATTCTTGACTTTCCTATTAAATTTTAGTTTTGCAATTCTGAGTTGCCATTTATTGTATTCGTTACAAAAATGTCTTTGGATTGTTTACCATTACATAATAGAGTGCAGTGTACTCCCATTTACTTAGAGGAGCTTTGGTGGTGCAATAGTGAAGGCATTCAGCAGTTTGAGGCCACCAGCCACTCGCTTGAGAAGGATGAGGCAGTCGGCTTCCAAAAATATTTACAGCCTTGGAAACACTATGGGGCAGTTCCACCCTGTCTTAACAGGTTACTGTGAGCTGGAATTGACTAAATAGCATTTGGTTTTGGTTTTACCATTTATTTATATATGTGTGTATATATACATGTATATATATGTGTATATATATATATATATGTATACATATATATAATAC
Organism: Orycteropus afer afer; assembly: GCF_000298275.1. NCBI lineage: Eukaryota > Metazoa > Chordata > Mammalia > Tubulidentata > Orycteropodidae > Orycteropus > Orycteropus afer. The sequence goes on from NW_006922560.1 coordinate 241,265, forward strand.
AGTAAATATTCATTAATATCATATCTCTTCAAACATGACACATTGATATGCCTACTGCCAATTAGAGTGTGCTTTGGGGTGGCAGAAGGCATTTCAGTGGTGCAGTGGTTAAAGTGCTCAGCTGTGAACCAGAAGGTTGGCAGTTTGAACCTACCTGCTGCTCTTCAGGAGATGGATGTGACAGTCTGTGTCCATAGAGATTACAGCCTTGGAAACCCTGTGGGGCAGTTCTCTGTCCCATAGGGTCATTATGAGTCAGAACTGACTTGATGGCAATGGATTTACTTTTTGGGTTTGGGGCAGTGGTGGAAAATACTCCTTCTTTCAAAGCTTACGTATATCTAAGTGTGAATCGTTTACTCATAGGGTCTTTGAAACTAAGTTTCCCTTAAGATAACATGAATTACAGGTAATCACCCCTTTTTTAAAGAATCTTACTACTTTTTAATTCCAAACATCTGAAGACCACGGTTAATAAATTCAATAAATCTGTTCATTGTGAGTATTTCTTTTGGTGTAATGCTGTCTTCAATATAAAATATTCATCTTTCAACTGTAGTTCATTAAAAGTTATGCTGATTTATGTCTTTCAGATCTCTCTGCTAGAAATGTTATCAAGAAGTTATTATCCAGACAGAACAATAATAAAGGGGAGTTGCACCATCCAGTGATCTTAGGGAGACACGAAAGCCATGGCACTGAGGACTTTTACTACAGGGAGGTCTGGGAAAATATGCATGAATTTGAAAGTCTGTCGGGATATGATGAAAGAAGTTACAAAGGAGTGACTACAACCCAAAACAAAAATCTCCCTGGTAGAAAAGAACAACACCTTAACAAATCCTTGAATAATTTGCCTCTAAAACAGAGTATTTCTGTAAGGAGAAGTACATACCAATATTTCCAATATGACAAGTCATTTATAAAGAATCTCTTAAAACTAAAATATAACATAGGGTATGCAGAAAACAAGCCTATAAAATATTTTGAAAATAGGCCTGAACTAAACTTTTCCTCACGTCTGTCTGAGATGCAAAGATTTCAAAATGAGAAAAATTATGAATGTAATCAAGTTGAGAAGTCCATTGAAAACTGTTCCTCTGTTTCATCACTTCAAAGATTTCCTCCTAGTGTCAAGAGAAACATCTGTAATAATGGGAAGGATGGTATTTCTTCCTTGCTTGTATCACACCAGACTACACATATTAGAGAAAAACCTTATAGATGTAACAGATGCGGGAAGACTTTTAGCCAGTGCTCCGTCCTCACTAAGCATGAGAGAATTCATTCTGAGCATAGACCTCACAAATGTAATGAGTGTGGCAAAGCCTTTAAGCAGCTCTCCAACCTCACAAGACATCAGAGAATCCACACTGGAGAGAAACCATATAAATGTAACATATGTGGTAAATTCTTCAATCAGAATTCCCACCTTGTAAGTCATTGTAGAATCCATACTGGAGAAAAACCACATAAATGTAATGTGTGTGGCAAGATGTTTAATCAAAATTCTCACCTTGCAAATCATTGTAGAGTTCATACCGGAGAGAAACCTTACAAATGTATGAAATGTGGGAAGGCGTTTAACAAGCGTTCATACCTTTGGGATCATGAGAGAATTCATACTGGAGAGAAACCATACAACTGTACTGAATGTGGCAAGGCCTTTAGGCAGTGGTCTAGCCTCAGGATTCACCGAAGAGTTCACACTGGAGAGAAACCTTACAGATGCAATGAATGCGGCAAAGCCTTTAAACAGTATTCACACCTCACTAAGCATAAGAATATACATCCTGGAGAGAAACCACACAAATGTAATGTGTGTGGCAAGGCTTTTAGTCACAATTCAAGTCTTATGAAACATGAGAGAATCCATAGCAGAGGGAAGCCACACAAATGTAATGAATGTGGTAAAGCTTATATCCAAAGTTCAAGCCTTGTCGAACATCAGAGAATTCATACTGGTGAGACACCTTACAAATGTAATGAGTGTGGCAAAGCTTTTCCCGTACATTCAAGCCTTAATAAACATAAGAGAAACCATATGGGAGAGAAGCCTTATAAATGTAATGACTGTGGCAAAGCCTATACCCAATTTGCACACCTTACTAGGCATCAGAAAATCCATTCTGAAAAGAAACATGATGAATTAGATATATGTGACTTGGGTGGGGATCGTGGGAGACTACACAGTAGAGAGAAATCTTACAAATGTAATGAGTGTGGCAAATCCTTTAACTGGTCTTCACGCCTTACTCGACATCAGAGAATCCATACGGGAGAAAAACCATATAAATGTAATGTATGTGGCAAGGCCTTTAGTCAAAACTCAAACCTTATAACTCATCAGAGAATTCACACTGGAGAGAAACCGTACAAGTGTACTGACTGTGACAAAGCTTTTAAGCAGTACTCAAGCCTCACTCGACATCAAAATATACATCCTGGAGAGAAGCCTTACAAATGTAATGTGTGTGGTAAGGCTTTTATCAAACGTTCACACCTCTGGGGTCATGAGAAAATTCATGCTGGAGAGAAAACTTACAAATGTATTGAATGTGGCAAGGCCTTTAGACAACGGTCTGACTTCAGGATTCACCAAAGAACTCATACTGGAGAGAAATCTTAGAATATGATGAGTTGTGTATATCATTTAACCAAGTCTTCCAGTGGACTGTATATTACAACTCATACTAAGCAGAAGTATCTCTACTTTTCAAATATTAATCAGCCTCAAATGTTGAATCCTACACAGCAATTGAAGAAATATGTGAAACTCCTAGATGGTGGGTGTCAATGGAATAAAATCCATGAAATTCCTTCATTTCAATAATGTACTTTTTTTTTCTGTTTAATGTTTCTTGAAAAGGCTAGATTACTACTGATGACTGTTAGCCTGTGGTTAGAAATCTGTTGATGTTAGGCCTTTATCACATGATTTTCATGAGTCACCCTGATGGTCTCTGAAGGGATCAATGAAAGGCCTACTCAGGTGAGGGTCACTGAGTGAGATCCTTGTTCCCTGGAAGAACAAGGACACTCACTGACTTTAAGATGCAATATTATATGAGTTTGAATGAGAGCACAAGGAGGTGCAGAAAGTATATGTAAAACTATTTAAATCATGATAATTAATGAATTCGGGATCTTTGTCTACTCATTTGTTGTTATGACAGCCAGTGGATTATTGAAAAAGATTATTCTACTGTCTGGTCATGAAACATTCGACAGGCTAGGACATTAGAAATAGACGTTTTCATGGAAGTCAAATGATAGTTTATCTGGAACAGGTCATATAGTAAAAATAAAGGAGAGGAAATGGTCACACTATCTTTTAAAAGAAAACTTGTATATCAGAGACTAATAACTTAGTTTTGGAAATGAGAGTGCAGTTATCATAGAGGAAAGCTTAATCAAAAGAATCAGAATACAGTATATGTAGGATTCACATTTCAATACAAATAAATGCACTTGAGTATTTTTATGTGGAATGTATCAAAGTTATGTTTTAATTCATAAAATTTAGTATTTTCATGACTCAATGAATCATGTTTCTCCTATCAATTCAACCCTATCCTGCCTGTCTCATTGGCGTATATCATAAACCAGGGCTTTGAACTGGTTCAAGACAGTATATTTATGGCCAATGTAAACAAGGACAGAGTACGTGTTGCACAGCAACCATGTTTCTCAACTGTTCGGTTTGATGCACATAGGAAACAAGGCAGCAGTGCCTGGCTCAAATATGGTGGCCTACTGCGCTGCTTTGAATGTGTGTCTCTTTCCACAGTCCTGCCAGTAATCCAGGCTCCAGCATCAGGCTCTTGATTCTGATTGGATTATTGGCAGGGCTGTGGAGAGAAACACATTCAAAGTGGCACGGTCAGCTGCCTCTGAATGGTACACCACTGCCAATGTCCTACTTGGGTCAGAAACTGATAGGTGAGAGTTTTGGTTCCTATGCAATGCATAAGCTCCCCCTGATTGTGTCAGCCATGACTAAACCATTTCTAACTTGTTTGAAACCCCATTCATAACAAACATTGTTGATAGATGCTGGTGAGTCCGTTTTTATCCATAATGACCCCATGTGACAAAGTCAAACATCCTTGTAGGATTTTCTAGGCTGTAATCTTTAGGACAGCAGATTGCCAGATCTTTCCCCTGTGGACAGCTTTAACAAACAAATTTCTTCTTTTCACAGCATGTAGTTGTTAGGTACCAGTTCTGACTCAGTGATCCTGTATACAACAGAATAAAACACTGACCCTGCACCATCCTCACAGTCATTACTACACTGCAGCCAATTGTTGCAGCCATTGTGTCAATCTAGCTTGTAGCTCTTCCTCTTTCGCTGACCTTCTACTTTACCAAGCGTGATGTCCTTCTCCAGGGACTCCTCCCACCTCATAACATGTCCAAAGTATGTGAAGTGGTGAAGTCTTGCCATCCTTGCTTCTAAGGAGTTGATGGAAGGTGTTGAAAGAAAGTGGGCAACATGTGGCTATGTAAAATGAAGTTATTAAAACAATTATATTCCAAAGTGAAGTTATGTCTGGTAAAAAAAAAAAAAAAAAGACAGGTGAAGAATATTATGTCTAGCATAGCATTTGGTGTTTTAAAAAATAAATCACAGTAATACAAATGATTATCTATTAAGGAAAAAAAAATTACATATTGCAGTTTGGAGCAGAGGTTCTCTTGAGTACATACTTTAAATGCAATTATAATTTTTGACAATCAAAAACAATATTTTATGTGGAAAACAAAACCAAGAATCAGTTGCCCTGAAGTCAATTCCATCTCAAGGCAAAACCCCATGTGGTTCAGAGTTTAACTTCACTCAGGGTTTTCATGGCTGTGACCCTTTCAAAGCAGGGAAAGAAAACGGATGGCCAGGTCTTTCTACCTAGACACCACTGGTTGGGTTTGAACCACCAACCTTTCAATTCATAGGTGACAAATTAACCATTCGCACTACCTAGAGACTGGAAAATT
>NW_006922560.1:246522-251159 GCF_000298275.1 Orycteropus afer afer
TTGACTGCTAACCAGAAGGCTGGTGGTTCAAACCCACCAGCCACTCCTCAGAAGGAAGATGGGGCAATCTACTTCTGTAGTGATACTGCCTCGGAAACTCGAGGGGTCACTCTGTGTTGGGTCCGACTCGACAGCACATAGTAACAACAACAATTGTCTAATATTAACCTATAATTAGATATGATTTTAGACTATTTTGTAACTATAATCCTTTTGCATTTCTCTGCCATTTTAAGATCGAATAATGAATGAAAAATACTAAAAATGGAGTCCTTTTTTCTTCCCTACTAATAAAATCTGACTGCCTTATGTCCACTAGAATTGTTCTCATTTATTTAAAATAAATGAGGTCTGCGGAAATAAATCTGTGAAAGAGGAAAGGCTAACAATTGCTTAATTAGTAATTTTTCTATCTCATTTGGGGTACGCAGGAGACTGGCTATGTGACTGTCAAATAGGACTAGTAGCAGTAGTGTCAGAATCTGTCTAACTTCATGGAGTATAATGTGAATTACCATCAGGACAAAGCTGATTCTCATAAGGTGGAGATTAGGCATACCTCCGCTCCAACCATTTTAATCAGTTTTGACATCAGCCATCCCTCCCATGGAATTTTTTATTTCTCTTTGTGGTTCAATAATCTATTGCAGTGGCCACAGAGAAGTCACAGACCATACTTAAGTGATCTATTAAGGAAATAACAGGGTGCAACTTGCGGTGAGGATCAAGAAGCATACAGACCGAGAGTTCCAGTAAGATGACGGAATAGAATGACTGCACAGACCCTCTTCAACAAAGAAAAGGGGAACCAATTAACACAGATACAGAAGATAAACCTGGACCCCTGAGCTTTGAAGGGAAGGATACAGAAGTTGACTAAACTCCAATTAGCAGAAGAATTTGCATGAAAACAGAAAAGGAGACATAGGGAGCTGTGGTCTGGTAGCAATCCTGACAGCACAGACAGCTTGGATATTGCCGAGTGGTGTTAGGACCTAAGAATTAACCTAAAAATCAGCCCTGCTAGCCAGAGGCTGCATGGAGGACTGCCCTGGTGGCTGGTAAATAAAAGGGGAAGCAGTGAAGAGGAAGGTATGCTGAGCTGTGGACTTCTGCCTGTCTGGAATGTGCAGCCATTTTGAATGTTTACAAGTGGTTTGACCATTTTGAATATTTAAAGCAACAGCATTCACCCAGATTCCAGGGACTTAACAGGCTCCACTTGCCAGGAACCCCAATGAAACTCTGGATGCCAAGGTGCGACATTCCCCTTATTATTCTTATATCCCACACCCTCTTGGTGACTGGAGGTGCGGTCATCCCTCACTCCCACCCACCTTTTAGGCCAGCAGGAATTCCATCCCAGTCTATGTGTTTGGACTGAGCCTGGGTGCCCTGCCCTGCCCCATTTTTTTTTTTCTTTTTTTTAGTTAGTTAATTTTTGTCTGTTTTAAAAGAACTATTATTATTATTACTTTTGTCCTTTTTATTATTATTTTTTTAATTCTTCCCCTCCCAGGTTCTAGTTTTCAGCTTTTTTTTTTTCTTTTCCCTGTTCCTGGTTCCATTTTTTTTTTTTCTTTGTTGTGGTTAACCCTGTTCTGTGTTTTTCTTTTTGTATTTTTCCTTCATTATCCTCCTTCTCTACCTTTCTTTCTCTTATTGCCCACACCCCAGGTTTTGTGGGAGTTTTTTCACCCTTTTTTCTTTTTTTGGTTACTGGTCCTGTGTCATTACATGGTGTGTTTTTTGTCCATTTGTTTTTACGTTTTTGATGGTGATCCAATAGTTATTTTTGTCTGAGTGGGAGACAGCAACAGTGCCATATGACACAACTATACATACACCTCCAGAGCTTAACTTACTGAGTGAGAGCCACCATTTTCTTCTCCACAAACAGCCTAATGATAACCATCCACCACGAACAGCCTGACTCACCATTAGCAGCTCTTCACAAACAGTTAACTGAGATCTAAATACAACAATGTCACAATGTCTCAGAGACAACAGAGTATCACAGTCCACACAAAGAAGATAAAGTGGTGGAAACAAGGGAGCAAGATACAGATCCAGAACATAACGCTGAGGAAGAAGCAGCATTGGACCTCCCTGATAAGGAATTCAAAAGAATTACATTTAAGTATCTTCAAAGGATTGAGAGACAGATCAAGGAAACACAGACAAAACCCTAGAATTTTGGAAGAAAATACAAGAACAAAATGACAAAATAAATGAAAAATTAGAAATGATTCAAAATCTACAGACAGAAATCCAGAAGATTAATACTAAATTGTCAGAAATAGAGAACACATTGGAAGGACAAAGGAGCAGAATTGATGCAATGAAGACAGAATTCATGAAATTGAAGACAAATGCCTGAATACTTCTTTGGAAAAGGATCAATCAGAAAAAAAAATCAAAACAAAATGAAGAAAGCCTAAGGTTCATGTGGGATACCATCAAAAGGAATAACCTATGTGTCATTGAGGAGCTCTGGTAGCGTAGTGCCTAAGGCACTTGACTGCTAACCAGAAAACTGGTGGTTCAAACCCACCAGCCACTCCTCAGAAGAAAGTTTGGGCAATCTGCTTCTGTAGTGATACTGCCTTGGAAACCCAAGGAAGGGTTGCTATGAGTTGGATCCAACTCCATGGCACATAACAACAACAACGTGTCACTGGAATTCCAGAACAGGAAGAGAAAAATAAAACCACTGAGAAAATTGTCCAAGACTTTGGAAGAGAACTTCCCTGATAATGATGAAAGATGAGAATATATCCATTCGGGAACTCCAATGAACCCCGAACAGGACAGACCCCAGAAGAAAATCACCAGGACATACCAACATCAAACTCATCAAAACCAAAGACAAAGAATCCTGAAAGCAACAAAGGAAAAACAAAAGTTACTTACTAAGGAAAACCAGTAAGAATAAGCTCTGATTTCTCAGCAGAAACCATGCAAGTGAGAAAGGAATGGGACGGTATATATAAAACCCTACAAGAGAAAATTTTCCAACCAAGAATTATATACCCGGTAAAACTGTCCCTCAAATATAGAGAAATTAGGAGATTTCCAGATAACCAGAAACTAAAGAAATTTGTTGAAACCAGACAAACCTTACAAGAGACACTAAAGGGAGTCCTTTGAGCAGAGAACCAAAAATAGCAAACAATAACCGACCATTAATACACAAGATGACATAACCCAGAAATCACAGCTATGGACATATCCGAAGTAACGTAAGCTTACAAGATTGTAAACAGAACCAGAGATATCAACGGGCAAATGAGGACAACTACAAACCAAAAAGAGGGAAAATACTGTGTAGTTACAGAATTTCTAAATGGTGAGGTAGTCAAGAGAACTGCAAGATAGAATGAACTGTTCTAAACTTGGGGAGAAAATTATAAATCACAGGGTAACATCAAAGAAAAATGATAAACCTTCACAGCAAAATAAAGAAGAGGACAAGCACAAATATTCAGCAAATACTAAAACAACAACAACAAAGGAAATGAGAACATGATTCATAAACATGAGCTCAACACAAAATAATATGGAACTGGGAAACCATGAAAAAACACGTAACAATGACAGCAACCAATTCATACTTGTCAGTAATTACAGTGAATGTTAATGGATTAAATGCACCACTCAAGAGATGGAGAGTTGCAGATTGCATAAGAAAACAAAACCCATCAATATTCTGTCTACAAGAGACACAACTTAGAGAGAAAGACAAAAATAGACTAAAAATCACAGTTTCGAAAAAGATATAGCAAGGAAATGGCAACTGTAAAAGAGCAAGAATGGCAATATTAATTTCTGATCAAATTCACTTTAAGACAAAAACCACCACACAAGGCAAGGAAAGACATTATATAAAGATTAAAGGATCAATAGAACATGAAGATATAACCATAATAAATATCTATGGACCCAATGAAAAAGCCCTAAAATACATAAATCAGACTTTAAAAGAGTTGAAAAGAAAGTAGATGACTCCACAGTCATAGTGGGAGACTTTAATATCCCACTTTCAATGAAAGGCAGAACAACTGGAAAGAAAAAAATGCAGAAGAGCTAAGCAATAAAATCCACCAATTTGACTTATAGACATCTACAGAGCACTTCACGCAACAACAGCACAATACACATTCTTTTCCAGTGCACATGGAACATTTTCCATGACAGACCATATGTTAGGCCATAAAGCAAGCCTTAATAAATTTTTAAAAAATTAAATATGGCAAAGCATCTTCTCAGATGATAATGCTATCAAATTAGAAATCAACAATAGGATCATCAACGGAAAAAGAGTAGACACATGGAAACTGAACAACACCCTCCTTGAGAAAGACTGGGTAAAAGAAGAAATCAAAATTGAATTTCAAAAATTCCTTGAATCAAACCAGAATGAAAACACAACATACCAAAATCTTTGGGACACAGCAAAGGGAGTGATCAGAGGCCAATTTATAGTAATAAATGACACATCAAAAAAGAAGAAAGATCCAAAATCAACACTTTAAATCAACATCTCTAACAATTAGAAAAAGAACAGCAAGAAAAGCCTACAGTCACCAGAAGAAAGGAAATTATAAAGATTAGAGCAGAAATCAATGAAATAGAAA
>NW_006922560.1:252298-252870 GCF_000298275.1 Orycteropus afer afer
ATTCATTATGACCAAGTGGGGTTCATATCAGGTATGCAAGGATGGTTCAACCTTAGAAAAACAATCAATGTTGTCCACCATGTAAATAAAACAAAGAAAAAGAACCACATGATCATATCAATTGATGCAGAAAAGGCATCTGATAAAATCCAACACCGCTTCCTGATAAAAACTCTTAGCAAAATAAGAATAGAAGGGACATTCCTCAACATAATAAAGGGCATCTATACAAAACCAACAGCCAACATTGTTCTCAATGTAGAGAGACTGAAACCATTCCCCTTGCAAAGAGGAACCAGACAAGGATACCCTCTATCACCACTTCTATTCAACATTGTACTGGAAGTCCTAGCTAAGGCAGTAAGGCAAGAAAGACAAATCAAAGGCATCCAGATTGGTAAGGAAGATGTCAAACTATCCTTGTTTGCTGATGATATGATCCTATACCTAGAAAACCTAAGAAAACTCAGTCAAAAATCTACTGGAACTAATCAAGAGATTTAGCATTGTGGCAGGATACAAGGTCAACATCCAAAAACAGTTGATTTCTCTACACCAGCAAAAAGATTGCT
>NW_006922560.1:256657-263895 GCF_000298275.1 Orycteropus afer afer
AAGAAGCAGCAGCAGCACACAGACCATGTCTGGAAGGCTACTCTGAAAAGGACAGTACATCCCTCCTTCAGTGCACGACAACTCTTTTAGCTACTCTTGCGTGTGCGCACAAGAAGGCCCTTCTCTCTGTTGTATATACCAACCCCCAGCACTGTACAGGCCTCCTCTCGATAGCCTCAGGACAGGCCAGTCTTGGCTCCCTCAGGACAGGCTCTTCTCGATTATGCCACCTGTCAGCACCAACCCTGCTGCAGGACCTCTTGTAGGCCTACTGCTGCGAGATCTGGCTCTGGTCCCCTTGTGGACCTTGCTGCTTCAGGGTCAGCAGCCCTTGACCTGTGTTACTTCTCTTGTAGGAAGGTCCTTGCCTCCTCTCTCTCTCTCTCTCTGCTCTCTTCTCTTTTCCTTCAGCTTCTTCCTGCTGCTTCTATCTGAAAACCCTCTGTTGGCTACTTATCTACACAATTTCTTGTCAATTTCAATGCATGGACCTGGGGCACACACTCACCAATCTCCTCCTGGTGGGCCAGAAGCACTTCATCTACATAGTATGCTACAGACACTTCCTTTGCATAGTCTATTGACCAACCTGTAGAAAGTGCATACAAATCACACCAGACTAATTGTGTCAAACCAAGTTGTTTACAATTTACCAAAGAAATGTCAACGAGCCTGGATAGAAGTAACAAGCCCTGTGGGGCAGAAAACCAGGGCAAAAGTAACTCCCCAGGGCTTAGGGAGAAATTTTCTCAAGCTGTTTTTCCAAAGAACCAAGGCAAAAGGCCAAGGCACTTATTTCATCACATTGGAATGTTAGAATTGAGGAAAAAGGACAAAATCTTTCGATATCTGTCTCTTCCCATAATTATCCTAAACTACCCCATCATTTAAATAGGAGTGGTGTAAGGGTCATTTTGGAGTCCCTTATAAGGTTGTTACGAGTCAGAATCAACTTGATGGCAATGGGCTTGGTTTGCAACTGGTTAACGTGCCTGGCTGCTAACTGAAAGGTTGGAGCAAGTCTATCCAAAGGTGTCTTGGAATAAAACCCTGGTGATGTAGTTCCAAGAAATCGTCCAGCGCTATCATTAAAACCCAAACCAAACCTGTTGCCATTGAATTGATTCCAACTCACAGTGACCCTATAGAGTTTCCAAGGCTTTAAGTCTTTATGGAAACAGATTGCTACAACCTTCTCCTGAGTGGATTCAAATGCAGACCTTCTGGTTACAGCTATACTATTAGCCACTGTGCCACCAGGGCCTCTCCAGTGCTATTACATGGGGAATGATTGAACACTGGGGTCCCAGTGCCTTTTTTTTTCTTTCTCAGGATCGAGTTGCTTCCCTTCCATACTGCACTGATTGTCACGACTGTCATCCTGAGCTTGCCATCATAGCTGCAGAAAGCAGCTGATGAGTGCATTAATAACCAACATAAGGCTGCTCTCCACATGCAAAGATAACCCGTATCCCCATTTTCCCACCTATTCCTGTCTGACGCCAGCCACCCAGGTAGTGTTTTCTTTGCTCATGGTGGGTTCCATAATTTGCTGGAATGACTCACAGAATTTATGGAGACTATACTTACAGTTGCCCATTTATTATAACCAGAAGGAACAGAAGCAGAGAGACACATCAAGCAAAGTCTGGGACAACTTGTGGCTCTCCCAAGTATGGATGCCCTCACCATTCTAAACCAGAAACCAAACTCACTGCAGTCCAGTCAATTCGTCTCATAGAGACCCCTCCATGGATTTCTGAGGTGGTGTCTACAGAAGTGGGTTGCCCAGTCTTCCTTCTGAGGAGTGCTGGTGGGTTTGAACCACCAGCCTTCTGGTTAGCAGTCAAATGCCTTAGGCACTGCACCACCAGAGCTCCTACCTTCACAGAAGCAAAGCCCAAACCAAACCCAGTGCCTGGAGGGGATTCTGACCCACAGCGCCCCTAGAGGACAGAGTGGAACTGCACCACAGGGTCTCCCAGGCTGTCAGTCTTTATGGGAGCAAAGCCCAAACCAAAGTCACTGGCATTGACTTGACTTGACTCATAGTGACCCTTCCTTGGGTTTCCGAGGCAGTATCACTAAGGAAGTAGATTGCCCAACCTTCCTTCCGAGGAGTGGCTGGTGGGTTTGAACTGCCAGCCTTCTGGTTAGTAGTCAAATGCCTTAGGCACTACGCCACCAGAGCGTCTCACCATTCTAGCAAGCCCCTTGTACGTACTGGGACCTCAATGCATACGCATGAATCAGTGAGTATGTATGACTGATTTCCTCAAGCCTCCTCCTTTTCTGAGGTCTGCTGCCAGGGTGGGGCCTGTGCAGCCCCTACTCATTTACACGTTTAAGCGTTCCCTCATGTGTTGAGCTTACCAGTGGCAGTTTGAACCCACCCAGTGGCTCTGTTGGAGAAAGGTCTGCTTCTGTAAAGATTCCTGCGAAGAAAACCCTAGGGAGTGTACATGGGCTCAACATCACCCAACAATACTGCCTGGGTATTTCATAAAACAAAGGTCCTGCAATTTGCTGGCAAAATTCCAAGGACTGTTCTCAGAAATCAGAGGCAAAATGCCAAATTGAGTTATTTGTCCCACAGTGAGTATTTTCTATTTCATTTTGAGAGGCAGCATTTGGAAGGGAAGGGAGTATGTGAAGAGTCTAGGTCAGTTTTCATGCCTGGAAAAGAAATGCATTTGGCATAGAAATTGACCTGGTGCCAAAGCCACAGATGAAGAAGGAAGAATTCCTAACACCTGCTGAACTCCTGAAGAGGGACTAGAGGTCCTAGGAATTTATTAAGAGTATATGAGTGGGAATTAATAGTAAGTGGATAATAGATTTTAATATTTTACATCTCATGTTTCCATAAAGGACTCTCTGTCTGTAAAAATGAGTATCAATCTCTGGAAGATACTCATTCAATTTCTTTCTGCTGCCTGAACGATGGGCTCAGTGTGACGGTAATGATGAGCATTCACGTGTGGGAGGGGGCAGGCAGACCCTGACAGGAAGGTTTGTGATTCTTTGAGCTCACCAGTGACTTCACTAAACTGCCAACATAATTGCACCGTTTGGAGCAATTGACTGTGCTCACCTGGGGAGCTGAGAGCATTTCTGAAAAGCACCCCCCCCCCAACTTGCCAATTCCCACACACAGGAAAGGATCTTTCCTTTCTCTGATCCTAGGAGGCAGACGGCAGCTCACAGGGACTGAGCAGGAAATGCTGGGATCTGAACCACGAGTAAGCTGAAGGGAAAGATACGTGTCTCATTGGATTCAGAGCTGTCCCAGTAAGTTCTTTGTCCCCCAAAATCTAATTCTCTATTTTTCTTCAGACCCCTGAGCGACATCATTATTCGATTAGGGGCAGAAAAATGTATGCCAGAAAGAACCCTAGAAGGACGTATTGGTGGTGAAAGAATGAAAGCGGGAACACGACGTCGAGAATCCATATCAAGCATCATTCGAGACGAGTTTGTACAATTCAGTGAACGTTAATAAGAAAATATAGATAAAAGGGGTATTTGCTGAGTCGCTTCTGCCTTACTAATAGGTCACGCCTCACCCGCTCAAAAAAAAAAAGCTTTTGACTGAAACCGTTTTCAACTTACGAGGAAAAAAACATCGCAGCTTTCACCATAAACTCAGATAACATAAACCCACACAACTCAGCTTTTACAGCTTTCAACATAAACGTCCCACACAACTCAGCTTTTACCTCAAACTGTCTGAACCACTCACTTAAAATAGGCAGAAAGCAACCCTTCTCCACAGACATCAAGAAGAGGCAACCGTTCCCAAACCTGGAATTATGGAAGCGCGCCGGGAGCGACGCGCTGAGCTTCCCGGCCCGGGCCCACCTTTACGTAGCCTGGTCCTTTTTTTCCGGCTCCGCCCATTAGCTGTGCGTCCCGCCCAGGCCCCGCCCACGCGCCGCCACGTCGCTCCTCGCCGCGCGCCTGCGTAGTTTATTACAGACACGGAAGCGGGTTGTGCGGAGTGGAATTTACAGTGAGGTGAGTGAGTGCTCGTCTTTCTGGTTTAAATCTGCGCATCGCGGTCCCCGGTCCTGCACGCTAGGGGCTCGGAGGTCTCTCCAGACGTGAAAGTCTCCTCACCCGCCCTTCCTACCTCCGGCAAATCTGTGAGACGTTCCGGCCCTCAGGCTCCGCCGCCGGCTGGGCATCCGTGTCTGTTTCGGTGTAAAACTGCTCGGAGACCAGTGCCCGCCCGGGCCTTTCTGCCCTCCGGCTGTGTAGACGCCGCCTGCCGCCTCGCTTTTCTGCTTAAAACCCTTCCCTGACGCCCTCCTGCCGTGGGCGGGGGTAAGGTCCTAACCCAGAGATGGATTCACGGCCTGCCCTCCACCCCCACTGTCGCTCCTTGAGGGTAACCTTGACCCTGCCTCCTTGGGCAGCCCCACGTTTGGTCCTGGGACTCCGAGACCCACCTCTGTTGATACGCCGTTCACGCATCTCCCCTGGTCCTATCCTTCGCTGCCCCTCTTTCCTCCCTGTCCCCTGTCAGGAGAGAGGATCTGGCTCTATCTGTGACACCCCGTGTTCTTTCATACCCGATCCCACCCCACCCCATCCCCGGAAACTGCTGTTCCGGGGACAACAAATGTCTGATTCCTGCATATGTGTGGGTCAGGTGATCGGGAGAGAGACAGAAACCAAGAAATAGAAATACCGAGAGGAGAAAAGAAGACAGACCCAGGGAGAGCCTGAAAGAGGGGCTAACTAGAGGCCGGGGAAGGGGCTGTAGGAGTGAAAGAGAATAAACCGAGAGATTAGCAGAGGAGAAAAAGAAACCTAGAGAAGCCTACAGAAAAGGGGGATCTCCAGAGAATGAAGGGGAACAAATAGGGAGGGGGCCCTTTAGCCCGCAGTAGGATGGGGGCAATGGGGGGTGGGGTGGGGTAGGCACTTGAGACTGAGAGTGATGGGTAGAGGATGGAAGGAGTTGGCGCCATGGCAACCAGTGACTTGGGGAAGGGACGGACAGGTGCAAGTGGTGACACGGAGTACAGAGGGACAAACATCAGAGGGAACACAGGGCTGTGGCTGACAGAGTGAGGGCAGTGGGAGTGTCACGGGCAGGAGGGGGAGCAAAGATGAGGGAGAGAGGAGCAGACATATATGGAGGTGGAGGGCGATCAGAAAGGTGGAAATGTGTAGTGAGGTGAAGCAGGTTGCAGGAGAGGCTGAGCAGATGGAGGAGGAGGATGAGAGAGAAGGATGGAAGAGCAGGGGAGGAGAGAGGGGGCAAGGAAATAAGCAGAAACTGAGGAGGAAAGAAGCACCAAAAGAGAGACACGGGAGAGAGAGAGATGGCGAGAGAGGGAGACCCCGATCCAGAGGAGTGGGAGTTGATGGCATACGAATGATTGTGATGCATTGATCCATGTCGACTGCCTAGGCCGATCTTTCTCTCGCAGAGCAGCTGGTGGGTTAGAACCACCGACCTTTCGGTTAGCAGTCAATGCTTTAACTACATCACCACCAGAGCTCCTTGAGATTTGCAACGCTCCTGTCAGGCTTGTACGTGTTATCATTACTTGCATCAGAAGGTGATGTCCATGACAACCCCTGTTCAGCCACAGGACAGTGACTTGGTGGCTCAGTCCCTTCTGGTCCCCCCTTGTCCTTCTTCCTGGGATGGCTGGCTAGAGGGATAAAATGGGATCAGAACTTACTGACTCTCTTAAAGGACCATGAGAAGTGAGATTTAGTTTCTAGGGATTTACGTCTGGTGGCACAGTGCCTAAGGCATTTGACTGCTAACCAGAAGGCTCATGGTTCAAACCCACCAGCCACTCCTCAGAAGGAAGACCGGGCAATCTACTTCTGAAGTGATACTGCCTCAGAAACTCAAGGAGGGGTCACTATGAGTTGGATCTGACTTGACGGCAGTGAGTTATTGTAATAATAATTCATTGTTCTTCTCAAGCTCATTGAGAGAAATCTTCATGTGTGGATTTCAGGTTTTCTCTAAATGCTCATCAAGTTCTGAAACAAGCTTTGGTGGCATCCGGTAATCAGCTGGGTCATTCTTTTCTAGGTATGATATAGTCTAGTTTTTTCATCTTCACCTAAAACACGGTTAGATTTTTTTTTTTAATTTGCAAATTGTTTTCTCTAAAATTTTCTATTTCTGGCTCACGTTAGGAGGCCTGCATGCTTCCTACTCTTTCCCCTACGTTGGAAACATTGTTTGTTACCTAGTACGTGATTTTAACACCCTCAGTATGAGCTTTGGAGGGATGTTCATGATGTTTTCTATTCACAAACAAATGTGAATAGGTTAACCAGTCAGTCTAATACTCACTTTCTTTCCTTACGTGGTCTGTTAACATATTGAGCTATTTGCTTTGAGTCTCTTTCGTCCTTCTCTGCAAAGGTTGATGGGTGGTACGTGGACTGTGCAAACAGCTGTACTGTACAACTCCACCTTTATCACTAACTGGGTGGCAGGAGTCAGCATGAATCTAATTCCTACCTGGAAATGGATCCAGGCCTCACCTTCCCACTTCCCTATACCTTGCCATCAGCCACTTCCATGGCAATTCTCTCTCCCTCTGGTCAGCGGGTCCAGGTCACAAGCTAGAGGAACCCCATCCTTCACTGATTGCCTGTGCAGCTGTTCTTTTTCACCAGCCCACCCAGAGCCAGGTAGCACACGTTGACTGTCCTGCCAGTCCCTGTGAGCTCATTAATTCTGTAGAATGGCTCACACAATCCATGGAGACTATTACTATACCCACCCAGTGACTATCATCAGGAAGGCCATGAGCAAAGAGACACAGCAGGCAAGGTCTGGGAGGGTTCCTGGCACAGGGCCTCCATTGTCCCCAGGGATGTACTGCTCCATCCGCCTTTCACAGAAGTTCTTACCAACCCAGGAGGTCCCAAAGAGCACGCCCCAAGGTCCAAGGTCCCCTAGTCATTGTGACTTCAGTGAGAACATGTGACGGGAGGAGCCTTAATGCACAGTTGTGAATATGCATGGCTGCCCTCAGCCCTGCCTCTTCCTAAAGTTAGTTCCCTGGATGTGGGTCCTGTGTAGCCCCTACTCGCCTGGCTTTTTACAAAGACAAAACCAAAACCAAACCAGACCTACTGCCATCAAGTTGCTTCCAACTCACAGCGCCCCTGGAGCACAGAGTAGAGCAGCCCGATGGGGTTTCCAAGGCTGTCAATGTTCACGGAAGTAAAGCCCCAACCAAACCCACTAG
>NW_006922560.1:264676-266489 GCF_000298275.1 Orycteropus afer afer
TCCCCGAGGGTGTCGGCGTCACCGTGCAGGGCGGCCCTGAGCGTCCTGGGGCTCAGGGGCACATCTCGGTAAGCCTTGAAACTGTGCAGGATTGTATGTGTAAATATGAAAAACACACACAAGCAGATGTGTGAAAGAATACACAGTTTCCAGAATTCTTTTAGGCTGTGAGAGAAACAAGTTCGAAGACTTCCCCTCTTCCTGTCTCCCGCCTCAGGGCCTCTCTGACCTCCTCTCCTGTCCGCAGGCTGCAGTCCGTCAGGCCTCCTTGCCTTTCCTGGGGCGGGGGCAGTCCTGGCTCACGGCCTTCATGTGGCGGCCGCTCTGCCTGGAACTCCCCAGTCCCTCACATAGTCCTGCAAATGGCCTTCCTTCCTCACCTCTTTGTTCTCAGGGGACCCTTCTCTGAACGCCATTTAACATCCAGCTACACCCTCACCCCATCCCTGGCCCACGCTGGACATTTTGCTCGGCTCCTTCCCCTTCCCCTGTCTGGATCCAGGCTACACCACGCCCCCAGAGAGAGCAGAGCCCCCGGTGACAGGAGTCCGGGGCTTGCCTTCTGGGAGTGGGCTCAGCCCGGGCTCCACACTGACTTGTGGAGGTAGTTTGCCAGCACTTCCCTTGTGCTCCCCTTCCCCCTTCAGCAGCTGGGGTGGGCCTCGTCTCTGTAATGGTTCCTTGTCCCAGATTATTCTAATCTGCATCCAGCATGGCGCATATAAGGCTCTGGGTCATTGTCTCCTGAAGCCTGAAACCAGTGTGCAATCTACGGGAAGCAGAGGGAGCTCTGTCCTGCACAGGGCGTGGGGTCAGGGCTGGTCAGGGGCCTGAAGGGGAGCGCCGTCCAGCCCAGATCCCCCTCCTCCAGCTTAGGGTGGGCTTCCCCAGGAGGGGAGGCTGGTACACTCAGCTGTTGGTCTCCATGTAGGAGGTTATTATCCCTGAGTCCCTCCTGGGGCAGTGGGCAGGAGGGTGAAGTCATCCCTGTGTTTGTGACTGTGGCACTGTGGCAACAGGAAGT
The DNA here is from genome assembly GCF_000298275.1 of Orycteropus afer afer. Taxonomy (NCBI): domain Eukaryota; kingdom Metazoa; phylum Chordata; class Mammalia; order Tubulidentata; family Orycteropodidae; genus Orycteropus; species Orycteropus afer. The sequence goes on from NW_006922560.1 coordinate 265,701, forward strand.
GTTGATTGTGACTGTTTAACAGCTCGTTGTCCTCACTCAGGATCAACTTCTCGAGACTGCTCTTGTCTGAGAGACAAGCCAGGAGGAGGAGGAAGGGAAGAGGCATCTGGAATGGCTCTGTCCCAGGTAACTATCACATTCCCAGTTGATGGCTCTGTTCCCTCCTCCCTAGAATGCTGTCCTGAGAGTGTGCTCGTCTCCTCTGACTCTACCGGGTCACGCATACTCACCCAGGCCTTCCGTCCACATAGAGTCCACCTCACTGTGACCCAGGGACATGGGACTTGTGAAGATGCTCCATTTGTCATTGAAAGGACTTCACACCAGGCCTGGATGGGAGAGGGGCAGTGGGCCCTATGGGCATGACAGGGAGGGTTGAGGGGCTGCATCTGGATGTCCCGTCAGTTTTCTGTGTCCCATGAATGTACGGGAACACCTGGCAAATTCTGGAAAAGACTGAGAAAGGGAAACCTGTTCTGCCTGGTTCCTTATGCAGTCAAAGCTCAGCAAGTGAATCTGTGTGTGACTACCTCCTGAAAGGATGGCAGCGTGGCATCTGCACTCCCCTGACTTCCAGAGTGGGAGGAATCACCATCAGCAGGCTCAGGCTGACTCCTGTGGCCAGAGGTCACACACACCTCCTCTCCAACTGTTTCACCGATTCCAACACCCGTCGTCCCTCCCACAGCCCTTTCTACTTCTCTGTTGGGTTCAGTAATTTGTTGTAGTAGCCCCCGGAACTCTCAGACCATACTCACACTTACTAGGGCTACTGTTGTTGTTGTTGTT